>NW_023995293.1:0-121810 GCF_015586225.1 Lucilia sericata
CTATAGACTAGACTATAGACTAGACTATAGACTAGACTATAGACTAGACTATAGACTAGACTATAGACTAGACTATAGACTAGACTATAGACTAGACTATAGACTAGACTATAGACTAGACTATAGACTAGACTATAGACTAGACTATAGACTAGACTATAGACTAGACTATAGACTAGACTATAGACTAGACTATAGACTAGACTATAGACTAGACTATAGACTAGACTATAGACTAGACTATAGACTAAACTATAGACTAGACTATAGACTAGACTACTTAGACTAGACTATAGACTAGACTTATAGACTAGACTATAGACTAGACTATAGACTAGACTATAGACTAACAAGACTAGACTATAGAACAGACTATAACTAGACTAGACTATAGACTAGACTATAAGACTAGACTATAGACTAGACTATAAGACTAGACTATAGAACTAGAACTATAGACTAGAACTATAGACTACGACTATAGACTAGACTATAGACTAGACTATAGACTAGACTAATAGACTAGACTAAGACGAGACTATAGACTAGACTTAGACTAGACTATAGACTAGACTATAGACTAGACTATAGACTAGACTATAGACTAGACTATAGACTAGACTATAGACTAGACTATAGACTAGACTATAGACTAGACTATAGACTAGACTATAGACTAGACTATAGACTAGACTATAGACTAGACTATAGACTAGACTATAGACTAGACTATAGACTAGACTATAGACTAGACTATAGACTAGACTATAGACTAGACTATAGACTAGACTATAGACTAGACTATAGACTAGACTATAGACTAGACTATAGACTAGACTATAGACTAGACTATAGACTAGACTAGACTAGACTATAGACTAGACTATAGACTAGACTATAGACTAGACTATAGACTAGACTATAGACTAGACTATAGACTAGACTATAGACTAGACTATAGACTAGACTATAGACTAGACTATAGACTAGACTATAGACTAGACTATAGACTAGACTATAGACTAGACTATAGACTAGACTATAGACTAGACTATAGACTAGACTATAGACTAGACTATAGACTAGACTATAGACTAGACTATAGACTAGACTATAGACTAGACTATAGACTAGACTAGACTAGACTATAGACTAGACTATAGACTAGACTATAGACTAGACTATAGACTAGACTATAGGCTAGACTATAGACTAGACTATAGACTAGACTATAGACTAGACTATAGACTAGACTATAGACTAGACTATAGCCTAGACTATAGCCTAGACTATAGACTAGATTATAGACTATACCATAGACTAGACTATAGACTATACCATAGACTATACTATAGACTATACTATAGACTATACTATAGACTGTACTATAGACTATACTATAGACTATACTATAGACTATACTATAGACTATACTATAGACTATACTATAGACTATACTATAGACTATACTATAGACTATACTATAGACTATACTATAGACTATACTATAGACTATACTATAGACTATACTATAGACTATACTATAGACTATACTATAGACTATACTTAGACTATACTATAGACTATACTAAAGACTACACTATTGACTATACTATAGACTATACTATAGACTATACTATAGACTATACTATAGACTATACCAGCGGTTCCCACCGGTTTTTACTTCGCGGACCCCTTGAGGAACTTATTTAATTTCGCGGACCTCCATACATATTTTGATATCTTATTGTACTAAATAATTGTTCGTCCGAAAATTAACCTAGTCCATAAATCCCTAGGTCAAATAAATGTAGAGATGTCATATCTATAAAATATTCCCGAGAGGTTTTTAATTGCATGGTTTTGAAGATAGAAAGACTTCTTTGTTGAAATGTTAAAATGATGTTTAATTTTATGATCGTGAGACCTTTCATGTTCATTTTAATTCAAGGTAGCAAAAAGGTTTCTTTATCAAATATTGTCGACATGTGCTTAAGGAGTCACGTTTCAAAAATTTATTGCGATTGCAGAGGGGTAAAGTGAGCTAATTTTTCGGGAAAATAATATAAGAAAGTTGGACTTCTTCCATGTTGTTGCGGAATACGTTATCCGCATAATATATGACATGAACTCTTTTACTGCATGGTTTTGCCTACATATTTACTCGAAACGATATGGATTTTCTGATGTTAATTTAATATATTCTGATGTTAATTTAATATTGGTCGATAAAATCAAGTTAAATTTAGCTAAATTAACGTATTGAAGGTACATAAAGAGTCACCTCAGTTTTTGAAATATATAATTTTAGTCCTTACAAACAAGAACACTTTTGCTTACAATTTGACAAACTTAAATCTGGTATAAGCTTGTCTTTGAATTATGAAATGTGGCCTAACTTCATACTCCGGAATACCAGTATCCCTTATTTAATTGTAAGACAGATCATTATCCGTCTGAAATAGAAAAACATTGTTTCACTACATATACAGGAAATAAAAATTATGTACATATCAGGCAATATCTTACTTTATAAAAGTGATACAATATTGTTTATTCATGGCTTTTTTCGTTTGTCTTCGCGGACCCCCTAGGATTTTACTACGGACCACTAGGGGTCCACGGACCCCCATTTGGGAACCGTTGGACTATACTATAGACTATACTATAGACTATACTATAGACTATACTATAGACTATACTATAGACTATACTATAGACTATACTATAGACTATACTATAGACTATACTATAGACTATACTATAGACTATACTATAGACTATACTATAGACTATACTAAAGACTATACTATAGACTATACTATAGACTATACTATAGACTATACTTAGACTATACTATAGACTATACTAAAGACTATACTAAAGACTATACTATTGACTATACTATAGACTATACTATAGACTATACTATAGACTATACTATAGACTATACTATATACTATACTATAGACTAGACTATAGACTATACTATAGACTATACTATAGACTATACTATAGACTATACTATAGACTATACTATAGACTAGAACAAAACTTTTTCAGATATGAGTTATTTTCGAAATTATATATTTTCTATGTTTACAAATGAAACTGGTCATCCTATTTAGTTTAGATAACTATAATCAAATAAACGTAAATATTGTTATAATGACCTTAAATTTTAAACATTTCAATAATAATTATTTAATTAAATACATGCATTTTTAAATAAAATGCAGGTATTTTTAAAAATACTAAAAAAATATCCTCTATTTCCACAAATAGTATAAAAAAGTGTTCAATGAAAAAACTCAATTAAAGTATAAAACGAAACGAAAATATTAAAATTTTAAAATTGTAATAAAAAGAATAAAACGCACGCGAAAAAAGGATACTAACCCAACCACCCCCCCCCCCCCCCCCCCCCCACACACACACACGTGTTCTAAAAACATTGGAAGTCTTAAGAGGACAAATTAAAAAAAATATTATAAATTAAACAAAAATGGAACGTCATCGGACATTGGATTCATCAATGTCATCCCTGTATTCGGGTTCAAATGTTTCACAAACACCCTCACGTCAGCTGGAGCCCTCTAACTATCATTATCCCACATCATCGACAGCACCATCACCCACTCCCAGTGGAGCTGGTGGTGGACAATTGATGCCTTCCAATCATAATCATAATGATACTTTGGGCAGTGGTGCTAGTACATCATCACACAGTTTACGCGCCACTACTATAGGAACAGTGGTGGTACGTTGCGGTCCCATACAGTTGGTCATTGCTCTATTGCAAGTAAGTTGTTAAAACAAATTAATATTTTGCCTAAAAAAAAGGAAAATTCAAAAGTCTTGATTGAAAAGTTTAGAGATTTATTATAATTTTAAGTTTTTGTTAAAGAATTTAGAAATTTTCTTGATTTATTTTAAAAGTTGGTTGTGACTTTGATTTAGTGCTGTTAAAGTTTTTTGAAAATTTTCTTGTTTGAAAGCTATAATGAATCGCTTTGTTAGTTTTGAATGTCATTTATTTAAGAAAAATTGACTTGAGAGTAGTTTTGTTTAGTTGTTGGCTCTGGGAGCTGAAGTGGGTTATATACGGCACGTGATCAAAATTATGTTCAGAATTTTTGTGAGACTATCAGATTTGAAAGAAATTTATTTATAAGTATTTGGTGCCTAATGGTGGCTATTTCAAATCTGACGCTTTCTGCATACCCACGCTTCTGCTAATAAGTTTCAAACAAATTTTTCTTCTATTTAGTTTCCTGCCATTTTTTTCATCATCATCATCTTATTCTATTTCTTAAGCGGCTTAATGTTTGTTTTTCTTGTCTTGCTTGACTTTTTTCTCTCGATTTTCTTCACTCCAAACGGAACGTATTTGACATGTGAATTTAATAAATGATGTTAGATTTTCGACAATTTAAAATGTTTTGGCCCCAGTGTTAAGTTTTCGTTCCTTTTTATTTTGGGCCAAAGTGGTAAAAGCTTTTCAAAATATAATCAGTAGTAAACAAAATTTAACTATTATTTATTGACTTTATTTAATAAACAAATAACACATGATGATTGAGCAATACCGACAATATGATACCCTATAGATTAGACTACAGACTAAACTAAAAAAGTCCAAACTATAGACTCGAATATAGACTTGGCTGTAGACTAGTCCATATAGACTATAAACTAGAACATAGATTTGACTATAGGATAGACTATAGACTAGACTAGATTATAGACTAGACTATAGACTAGACTATAGACTAGACTATAGACTAGACTAGACTAGACTATAGACTAGACTATAGACTAGACTATAGACTAGACTATAGACTAGACTATAGACTAGACTATAGACTAGACTATAGACTAGACTATAAACTAGACTATAGACTAGACTATAGACTAGACTATAGACTAGACTATAGACTAGACTATAGACTTAGACTATAGACTAGACTATAGACTAGACTATAGACTAGACTATAGACTAGACTATAGACTAGACTATAGACTAGACTATAGACTAGACTATAGACTAGACTATAGACTAGACTATAGACTAGACTATAGACTAGACTATAGACTAGACTATAGACTAGACTATAGACTAGACTAGACTAGACTATAGGACTAGACTATAGACTAGACTATAGACTAGACTATAGACTAGACTATAGACTAGACTATAGACTAGACTATAGACTAGACCTATACTAGACTATAGACTAGACTATAGACTAGACTATAGACTAGACTATAGACTAGAACTATAGACTAACTATAGACTAGACTATAGACTAGACTATAGACTAGACTATAGACTAGACTATAGACTAGACTATAGACTACTATAGACTAGACTATAGACTAGACTATAGACTAGACTATAGACTAGACTATAGACTGACTATAGACTAGACTATAGACTAGACTATAGACTATACTATAGACTAGACTATAGACTAGACTATAGACTAGACTATATAGACAGACTATAGACTAGACTATAGACTAGACTATAGACTAGACTATAGACTAGACTATAGACTAGACTATAGACTAGACTATAGACTAGACTATAGACTAGACTAGACTAGACTATAGACTAGACTATAGACTAGACTATAGACTAGACTATAGACTAGACTATAGACTAGACTATAGCCTAGACTATAGACTAGACTATAGACTAGACTAGACTATAGACTAGACTATAGACTAGACTATAGACTAGACTATAGACTAGACTATAGACTAGACTATAGACTAGACTATAGACTAGACTAGACTATAGACTAGACTATAGACTAGACTATAGACTAGACTATAGACTAGACTATAGACTAGACTATGACTAGACTATAGACTAGACTATAGACTAGACTATAGACTAGACTATAGACTAGACTATAGACTAGACTATAGACTAGACTATAGACTAGACTATAGACTAGACTATAGACTAGACTATAGACTAGACTATAGACTAGACTATAGACTAGACTATAGACTAGACTATAGACTAGACTATAGACTAGACTATAGACTAGACTATAGACTAGACTATAGACTAGACTATAGACTAGACTATAGACTAGACTATAGACTAGACTATAGACTAGACTATAGACTAGACTATAGACTAGACTATAGACTAGACTATAGACTAGACTATAGACTAGACTATAGACTAGACTATAGACTAGACTATAGACTAGACTATAGACTAGACTATAGACTAGACTATAGACTAGACTATAGACTAGACTATAGACTAGACTATAGACTAGACTATAAACTAGACTAGACTATAGACTATAAACTAGACTGTAGACCAGACAATAGATTAGTCTATAGACTAGACTTTAAACTATACTATAAACTAGAATATAGTCCATGCTACAGACTAGAACCTAGACCAGACTATATACCAGTCAAACGTCAGCACTAAAGGTTTAATACCTTCGCTACTAATATAGCGATGTGGGTATAAATAGTTTTAATTGTTAAAATAAACAATTTTTAACACGATCGAAAATTCAAATATTTACCAAATTAGATAATTAAACTTTAAAGAGTTTTCTATTTGAGAGATAAATATTAGAGGTTTTAAACTTTGTTTATTTATCAAAAGGGGGGTTTTCACGCAACAGTGAGTCACAATTTGTTTAAACATCACTTAACCGAGAAGTAGCATTTAAAATAATATTGAACGACTGCTCATTTGTACTGAAATTTTTAAAATTATTTAAAGTTTCGGTAGGCTAAAATAACAAGATCGAGTAAAATTGATCGTAATTTTGTAACGAGATCATTGTATGCGAAATCTTGTGGATAACGCTATTGAACATTGCATTCGAAACGAAAGCTCATTTAATAAAAAACCGGTAAATCCGTTCAGTTTTTATAACAAATGTTCATGCGATCATGTATTTGTACTTTGATCATAACTTTTCATTCGTGTTCAAACTTTAATCTACTTTTAATTCATGTTCGATTGTTATAACATTTAACATTCGAGCCAAAACACACCTTTTGCATAATAAATAAAAAAAAAATTAAATTTATAAAAAGAAATGACTTCTTAAAGAATTCAAATTTAAACAAAAAGCAACTCGAAAAAACTTGTTTCTCGTTTTTTCTTCGTTTTTCAAAAAGTACGCTAATAAAACTGCTGATATAGATCTCAAGGAAGTTTTGGAAGTTTTCGCTCTTTGAGAGTTTTTTTTTTGGCTTAAACTCAATATCAAAAAACAAGTTTTCAATAAGGCCGGTTTAAAAATTTTTCTAAATTCTAACTTAATTTTAAAATAAAAACAAAAGTATTTTTTTGTGTTAAAAATTTTACTTCTATATTATACAAACACATACAGTTCAAGGTCATTGTTAGCATTGAATTTGATCAAAATAAAATAAACGCGCTTTTTGTTAAAAAAAACTTCAGTTTCTTTTGGGTCGTGTTTTTAATGGCTTTGAAATTATACACACATGTACCGACAGTCAGTCTGTTGTCGGACGGACTGACAAGCTCTGCTAAATTCATGAGAGTAAGTTGAGGTAGTAGTTTGTTTAAGCCAAACATATAATTTGGCTTCAAACAAAAAAGTACTCAAGTTAAAATTTTTATCTTTTTAGCCGCCTATGAAACTAAATTAGTTAAGAGTTTGTTGTAGAATCTAAAATTTAGTCATATTTACTTCAGTTATAGTTATTTTATTAATTAAAACTTATTTTTATTTTATTTTTTAAAATTTTCTTCGACCTTGTAATACTTATTACGTTTATTCTTACAAATCCTAAAAAAAACACATTTAAATTTCATAAAAATGTTTGCAAAAGATAAAAAAACCTAAAATATTATTGCCAAAAAATAAACTTAAGCAAAATTTTGCCAAAATATAGATAAAAATAGAAAATAAACTAAAAAAATATATTTCACAAATTCTTTAAATTTTATAAAATGATGTAATAGAAATGATTGAAAATGATTTATAAATAATGATTAATTATTTACTATTTGTTTATATGTATGTACGAAAAAAAAACTATTACTATAAACATGTTCAAAATGTTTATACAAAAATAATTACGGAAAAAATTGTTAAAATTCAAATAAAATTTATTTATGTTGATAAACAAATCCGAACGTTAAGAGTTTCGCTTGAAGGCCATAGAAACAGGTAGATTTCTGTTTAGAGATTTGTTATAAACAGATAAATATATTTACTTTTGGTTCCAATCTGGATTTCGGAAATATTTTGAAAAAATTGCAATTATTATAAAAGAACTTTTTAATGACAGCTGACATCTGTCAATTCACAAACAGCTGTATGCTGGTGATTGGATATTTGATGAAATTGTAGATACCAACTTAAAATACAGAACTAGTTCCCATTCAGTTATAGTTCAGATCTAGTTAAGTTCTAGTTCTATTTCAGTTTTAGTTCAGTTCTAGTTCAGTTGTAGTTCAGTTCTAGTTCAGTTCTAGTTCAGTTCTAGTTCAGTTCTGGTTCAGTTCTAGTTCAGTTCTAGTTCAGTTCTAGTTCAGTTCTAGTTCAGTTCCAGTTCAGTTCTAGTTCAGTTCTAGTTCAGTTCTAGTTCAGTTCTAGCTCTAGTTCAGTTCTACTTCAGTTCTAGTTCAGTTCTAGTTCTGTTCTAGTTCAGTTCTTGTTCAGTTCTAGTTCAGTTCTAGTTCAGTTCTGGTTCAGTTCTAGTTCAGTTCTAGTTCAGTTCTAGTTCAGTTCTAGTTCAGTTCTAGTTCAGTTCTAGTTCAGTTCTAGTTCAGTTCTAGTTCAGTTCTAGTTCAGTTCTAGTTCAGTTCTAGTTCAGTTCTAGTTCAGTTCTAGTTCAGTTCTAGTTCAGTTCTAGTTCACTTCTAGTTCAGTTCTAGTTCAGTTATAGTACAGTTCTAGTTCAGTTCTAGTTCAGTTCTAGTTCCGTTCTAGTTCCGTTCTAGTTCAGTTCTAATTCAGTTCTAGTTCAGTTCTAGTTCAGATCTAATTCAGTTCTAGTTCAGTTATAGTTCAGTTCTAGTTCCGTTCTAGTTCCATTCTAGTTCCGTTCTAGTTCCGTTCTAGTTCCGTTCTAGTTCAGTTCTAGTACAGTTCTAGTTCAGTTCTAGTTCAGTTCTAGTTCAGTTCTAGTTCAGTTCTAGTTCAGTTCTAGTTCAGTTCTAGTTCAGTTCTAGTTCAGTTCTAGTTCAGTTCTAGTTCAGTTCTAGTTCAGTTCTAGTTCAGTTCTAGTTCAGTTCTAGTTCAGTTCTAGTTCAGTTCTAGTTCAGTTCTAGTTCAGTTCTAGTTCAGTTCTAGTTCAGTTCTAGTTCTAGTTCAGTTCTAGTTCAGTTCTAGTTCAGTTCTAGTTCAGTTCTAGTTCAGTTCTAGTTCAGTTTCTAGTTCAGTTCTAGTTCAGTTCTAGTTCAGTTCTAGTTCAGTTCTAGTTCAGTTCTAGTTCAGTTCTAGTTCAGTTCTAGTTCAAGTTCTAGTTCAGTTCTAGTTCAGTTCTAGTTCAGTTCTAGTTCAGTTCTAGTTCAGTTCTAGTTCAGTTCTAGTTCAGTTCTAGTTTAGTTCTAGTTCAGTTCTAGTTCAGTTCTGTTATAAATCGTTTGAATTTCTAGTTTTTCTTTACTTTAATAAAATTTTTTATAAGGAAAAGCAACAAATAGATATTTCTGCTTAAAATAAATATTAAATTTTAAAAAGTTTATTTATTCTTTGGTTCATGTTTTTCTGGGACGTTTTTCAGCAGCTAATCATTGTTAGACAATTTCAACGACTGAAATCTTTGGAAACATATGTAAATATTTTTATAATTTTGTTTATTTATAAAATGTTTTACGCAAAGCATTAAATATTTTATCGTAATAATAAAAAATTACAATTTCACAATATAAATAGACTATAAACATGAAAAGATGGAAAATTAACAAAATTCAATTGGTGCAAAAAAAGAACAAAAATCGAAAGGGATGTAGCTATTAAAGGCAGACAACAAGCATATGCTAGTTGTAAGCAGTTTGAGAGCACAAATATAAAACTGCTTACAGGTAAGCAGCATATTTTCAATATATTTTCTATTATGTTTGATATTGTTGTTAAAAATGTAAATTAGTTTGTCTAAACAACTACTAAGTTATGCGAAAAAATACCCATCGGTGATTTACCACTACTGTATGTATGATGTCAGGATTTGATTACAACATTATTTTTATAAAACATGTGTATGTAATGAAAATTCGAATATGACTATAAATGTAAAAAAAGAAAATATATATTTTAATTATAAACATGTGCTAATAAAAAATTCTAGTATTAAAATTTCCCAGGGACGTGGCAACACTTTTGCTAAATTTGGAATTTTAAGGCAAGAAAAAATTTAATTTTTGTAAGACTAGGAGAGAAAATGTTGCAAAATATACACTTGAATGAAAATTGTGAATAAATAAATATTTAAAACTAAAAAAATTTTAACACACGACGGGTGAGGAAAATATTTATTTTTTATTAAAAAGGGTTGCGAAATTTTAAAAAAATGTTTATATTTTTTGGATTACCCAATCTCCAAAAAACTAAAAAAATATAAACATCAAATCAGGCCAAAAAATCTTAAAACAAACAATTTTAATATCTTGAAAAAGAAACATTTCAAGAATGTGTACTAAACCACAACATCTGAGATACCACCATAAAAAAAGTGCCAGAAAATCTAAAGTTAAACTCTAAAAGGCCGACATTTTAAACAAAAATGTGTAAAAAAAGTCTTTTCAACACGCAACTTCCTATGAAATGTAAACAGACCCACAAAAACTCTAGATAAAAAAAAAATAACAAATATTCAATAAAGAAAATTGAAAATTGTATGCAATTTTCCAAAACAAAAAATTATTTTTTGTTAGCAAATAAATAAACATTCAAGTTAATAAATTTTTGGTGAAAAAAATATTTTTTTCTATTTTGCGTTTGTAACAAAACTAAGAAAATAAATAAAGAATTATAAGGAAGAAACTAGAATTGGGCATGATCGAACTAAAGATACCCTAAATAGATAGATAGATAGATAGATAGATAGATAGATAGATAGATAGATAGATATTAGATAGATAGATAGATAGATAGATAGATAGATAGATAGATAGATAGATAGATAGATAGATAGATAGATAGATAGATAGATAGATAGATAGATAGATAGATAGATAGATAGATAGATAGATAGATAGATAGATAGATAGATAGATAGATAGATAGATAGATAGAGATAGATAGATAGATAGATAGATAGATAGATAGATAGATAGATAGATAGAGATAGATAGATAGATAGATAGATAGATAGATAGACTAGTCTATAGACTAGTCTAGTCTATAGTCTAGTCTATCGTCTAGTCTTAGTCGAGTCTATAGTCTAGTCTATAGTCTAGTCTATAGTCTAGTCTATAGTCTAGTCTATAGTCTAGTCTATAGTCTAGTCTATAGTCTAGTCTATAGTCTAGTCTATAGTCTAGTCTATAGTCTAGTCTATAGTCTAGTCTATAGTCTAGTCTATAGTCTAGTCTATAGTCTAGTCTATAGTCTCTATAGTCTAGTCTATAGTCTAGTCTATAGTCTAGTCTATAGTCTAGTCTATAGTCTAGTCTATAGTCTAGTCTATAGTCTAGTCTATAGTCTAGTCTATAGTCTAGTCTATAGTCTAGTCTATAGTCTAGTCTATAGTCTAGTCTATAGTCTAGTCTATAGTCTAGTCTATAGTCTAGTCTATAGTCTAGACTATAGTCTAGTCTATAGTCTAGTCTATAGTCTAGACTATAGTCTAGTCTATAGTCTAGTCTATAGTCTAGTCTATAGTCTAGTCTATAGTCTAGTCTATAGTCTAGTCTATAGTCTAGTCTATAGTCTAGTCTATAGTCTAGTCTATAGTCTAGTCTATAGTCTAGTCTATAGTCTAGTCTATAGTCTAGTCTATAGTCTAGTCTATAGTCTAGTCTATAGTCTAGTCTATAGTCTAGTCTATAGTCTAGTCTATAGTCTAGTCTATAGTCTAGTCTATAGTCTAGTCTATAGTCTAGTCTCTAGTTTATAGTCTAGTCTCTAGTTATAGTCTAGTCTATAGTCTAGTCTATAGTCTAGTCTATAGTCTAGTCTATAGTCTAGTCTATAGTCTAGTCTATAGTCTAGTCTATAGTCTAGTCTATAGTCTAGTCTATAGTCTAGTCTATAGTCTAGTCTATAGTCTAGTCTATAGTCTAGTCTATAGTCTAGTCTATAGTCTAGTCTATAGTCTAGTCTATAGTCTAGTCTATAGTCTAGTCTATAGTCTAGTCTATAGTCTAGTCTATAGTCTAGTCTATAGTCTAGTCTATAGTCTAGTCTATAGTCTAGTCTATAGTCTAGTCTATAGTCTAGTCTATAGTCTAGTCTATAGTCTAGTCTATAGTCTAGTCTATAGTCTAGTCTATAGTCTAGTCTATAGTCTAGTCTATAGTCTAGTCTATAGTCTAGTCTATAGTCTAGTCTATAGTCTAGTCTATAGTCTAGTCTATAGTCTAGTCTATAGTCTAGTCTATAGTCTAGTCTATAGTCTAGTCTATAGTCTAGTCTATAGTCTAGTCTATAGTCTAGTCTATAGTCTAGTCTATAGTCTAGTCTATAGTCTAGTCTATAGTCTAGTCTATAGTCTAGTCTATAGTCTAGTCTATAGTCTATAGTCTAGTCTATAGTCTAGTCTATAGTCTAGTCTATAGTCTAGTCTATAGTCTAGTCTATAGTCTAGTCTATAGTCTAGTCTATAGTCTAGTCTATAGTCTAGTCTATAGTCTAGTCTATGCTAGTCTATAGTCTAGTCTAAGTCTAGTATAGTCTAGTCTATAGTCTAGGTCTATAGTCTAGTCTATAGTCTAGTCTATAGTCTAGTCTATAGTCTAGTCTATAGTCTAGTCTATAGTCTAGTCTATAGTCTAGTCTATAGTCTAGTCTATAGTCTAGTCTATAGTCTAGTCTATAGTCTAGTCTATAGTCTAGTCTATAGTCTAGTCTATAGTCTAGTCTATAGTCTAGTCTATAGTCTAGTCTATAGTCTAGTCTATAGTCTAGTCTATAGTCTAGTCTATAGTCTAGTCTATAGTCTAGTCTATAGTCTACTCTATAGTCTAGTCTATAGTCTAGTCTATAGTCTAGTCTATAGTCTAGTCTATAGTCTAGTCTATAGTCTAGTCTATATTCTAGTCTATAGTCTAGTCTATATTCTAGGTCTATAGTCTAGTCTATAGTCTAGTCTATAGTCTAGTCTATAGTCTAGTCTATAGTCTAGTCTATAGTCTAGTCTATAGTCTAGTCTATAGTCTAGTCTATAGTCTAGTCTATAGTCTAGTCTATAGTCTAGTCTATAGTCTAGTCTATAGTCTAGTCTCTAGTCTATGGTCTAATCTATAGTCTAGTCGATAGTCTAGTCGATAGTCTAGTATATAGTCTAGTCTATAGTCTAGTCTATAGTCTAGTCTATAGTCTAGTCTATAGTCTAGTCTATAGTCTATAGTCTAGTCTATAGTCTAGTCTATAGTTATAGTCTAGTCTCTAGTCTATGGTCTAATCTATGGTCTAATCTATAGTCTAGTCGATAGTCTAGTATATAGTCTAGTCTATAGTATAGTCCATAATCGAGCTTATAGTCTAGTCTATAGTCTGCTCCATAGTATAGCCTAGAGTCTAGTCTATAGTTAGGCCCATAATCTAGTGTATAGTCTGGTCTACCATTATCGGTGCAGGGTAAACAATTAAATGCAACTAAAAGATACATAAACTACAGCAACAAGTAGGCAGGCAATATTTTATGGTCCAATTGCAATAAAGAAACATTTCTACTTGATGTTTTTTTCTTCGATTTTTCTCTAAAACAAATAAAGAAACCAAATAATTGAAGTTGTTTTTTTTTCTTAATGCATTTGGTTTTTGGGCCAAGAAACATTATATTTACCACAACCATAAAAATTTTACATTTTTTACTTTAAAACGTTTCATGTTGTATGTCTTTTTTAAAAGTCTACACGTGTAATTTTGTTTATTTTTCTGTTGGCTTTGTTATCAGATTGCGGTTTCGGCCTTTTAGGTTTTTTTTTGTATTTCAAAGAACATTTCTGTTTTTTTGTTTTTTTTTTTTTTTTAATTTAAGTTTATGTGTAAAAGTAATTTTGTTGTGTTTTTTTTTATTGTAAATGTTGGTGAAATGCAGAGAAATTTTGTTAAATGAAAATCAAATAAACAATATAATTTATTTGAAAATAATTATGGTTGATTGATTAATATAGTTTCTTTAGACATACATGATGTTTGCTATTTCTGTAAAACATTATTATTTGTACAAATTGGTCACTGAATTATGCTTAATTAGTGATAAATTTTTAGATTTTATTAAATGCAGGTGTAATTTTGTTAAAGATCGCATAATTTGTCTAGACTTTTTTCTGTCTATACTCTAGAGCAAAGAAAACATTCAAAGGAAATTTAAACAAAATATCTTTTTCTTTATGGAACAAAAAAACTCACTCACCTTTCACATTTTCCTCTTTAGCGAAAATCATCTAATTGCTGAAATAAAAGAAAATGAAAATTCTCAAATTAATTGAATCATTAAATGTTATTAATCAAATTGTACATCAACAATAAAATTATTACATAGATAAATGCAAAAGTAAAAGAAAGATCAAAATCATTAAAAAAAATACCAATCAAATGGTCAAAGCAATACAAATCACATAAAATTAGTTAACAATTTTATGGACAAATTAAAATAATTGATATAAATTGTAAATGACTGAAAAGTAAAAAATTACAAAAAAACTTTCTTATAAACTTAAATTATAAAAAGTAAAAAAGAAAATACCATGTAAAGTCCAATAAATGGATTACGAATTAGTCCGTCCATTCATACAAAAATATAAACCGAAAGACGGATGGACGGATAGCTACAGAGACACACAATTACGTTTGATAACATAAAGTTTGAAAAAGATAATGATGATTATATTAATGATAATAATAATAAATTTACTATCATTTGTTGCTGTTGTAGATTACTGTTAAAAAGGTATCAACATTATGATTGTGTGCAATTAGAGAGATATGAGTCAAATGGAAGAAAAAGTCAAATAAAATTATGTTTATGATAAAAATACTCAAAACAGAAACTTAAAGGAATTAAATATTCAACCAAATGCTTTTTGAACTACATATAACTCTACTCAATTAGAACTGAACTAGCACAAAACTAAAACTGAACTAGAACAGAACTTGAACTGAACTAGAAACTGCTGAACTAGAACTGAACTAGAGAACTGAACTAGAACTGAACACAGAACTGAAACTAGAACTGAACTAGAACTGAACTAGAACTGAACTAGAACTGAAAGAACTGAACTAGAACTGAACTAGAACTGAACTAGAACTGAACTAGAACTGAACTAGAACTGAACTAGAACTGAACTAGAACTGAACTAGAAACTGAACTAGAACTGAACTAGAACTGAACTAGAACTGAACTATACTGAACTAGAACTGAACTAGAACTGAACTAGAACTGAACTAGAACTGAACTAGAACTGAACTAGAACTGAACTAGAACTGAACTAGAACTGAACTAGAACTGAACTAGAACTGAACTAGAACTGAACTAGAACTGAACTAGAACTGAACTAGAACTGAACTAGAACTGAACTAGAACTGAACTAGAACTGAACTAGAACTGAACTAGAACTGAACTAGAACTGAACTAGAACTGAACTAGAACTGAACTAGAACTGAACTAGAACTGAACTAGAACTGACTAGAACTGAACTAGAACTGAACTAGAACTGAACTAGAACTGAACTAGAACTGAACTAGAACTGAACTAGAACTGAACTAGAACTGAACTAGAACTGAACTAGAACTGAACTAAACTGAACTAGAACTGAACTAGAACTGAACTAGAACTGAACTAGAACTGAACTAGAACTGAACTAGAACTGAACTAGAACTGAACTAGAACTGAACTAGAAACTGAACTAGAACTGAACTATAACTGAACTAGAACTGAACTAGAACTGAACTAGAACTGAACTAGAACTGAACTAGAACTGAACTAGAAACTGAACTAGAACTGAACTAGAACTGAACTAGAAACTGAACTAGAACTGAACTAGAACTGAACTAGAACTGAACTAGAACTGAACTAGAACTAACTAGAACTAACTAGAACTGAACTAGAACTGAACTAGAACTAAACTAGAACTGAACTAGAGACTGAACTAGAACTGAAACTAGAACTGAACTAGAACTGAACTAGAACTGAACTAGAACTGAACTAGAACTGAACTAGAACTGAACTAGAACTGAACTAGAACTGAACTAGAACTGAACTAGAACTGAACTAGAACTGAACTAGAACTAAACTAGAACTGAACTAGAACTGAACTAGAACTGAACTAGAACTGAACAAACTGAACTAGAACTGAACTAGAACTGAACTAGAACTGAACTAGAACTGAACTAGAACTGAACTAGAACTGAACTAGAACTGAACTAGAACTGAACTAGAACTGAACTAGAACTGAACTAGAACTGAACTAGAACTGAACTAGAACTGAACTAGAACTGAACTAGAACTGAATACTGAACTAGAACTGAACTAGAACTGAACTAGAACTGAACTAGAACTGAACTAGAAATGAACTAGAAATGAACTAGAAATGAACTAGAACTGAACTAGAACTGAACTAGAACTGAACTAGAACTGAACTAGAACTGAACTAGAACTGAACTAGAACTGAACTAGAACTGAATTAGAACTGAATTAGAACTGAATTAGAACTGAACTAGACTGAACTAGAACTGAACTAGAACTGAACTAGAACTGAACCAGAACTGAACTAGAACTGAACTAGAACTGAACTAGAACTGAACTAGAACTGAACTAGAACTGAACTAGAACTGAACTAGAACTGAACTAGAACAGAACTAGAACTGAACTAGAACTAGAACTGAACTAGAACTGAACTAGAACTAGAACTAGAACTGAACTAGAACTGAACTAGAACTGAACTAGAACTGAACTAGAACTGAACTAGAACTGAACTAGAACTGAACTAGAACTGAACTAGAACTGAACTAGAACTGAACTAGAACTGAACTAGAACTGAACTAGAACTGAACTAGAACTGAACTAGAACTGAACTAGAACTGAACTAGAACTGAACTAGAACTGAACTAGAACTGAACTAGAACTGAACTAGAACTGAACTAGAACTGAACTAGAACTGAACTAGAACTGAACTAGAACTGAACTAGAACTGAACTAGAACTGAACTAGAACTGAACTAGAACTGAACCCGGAATTTCATTATGATCTAATTCTTTTAGATTTTATGTGTAAATGTATCATTTGGATAAAAATCAAATTGAATTTAATAACGAGTCACAACTAAAAGATTTTTTGTGTAGATTTTATAAAAGTAAGTGAGTGGTAATGAACCAACTGATGTTCATATAAAGAAAAACATTCGCTTATTATGGAGAAGGTATCCTAAGAGAGCAGCTTCAAATAACACAGATTATTTGACGGCAAAAGAAGATTTGGCTTTTGTGATTCCAACAGAATGTATATTTGAGATGATAACTGCATTGTAGCATACCTTCCCTCCTATTAAAAGTAATAGTCATTGTAATACTTTCAGTTATTCCAACTCTGTACTTTACATTATTTCCCAACCAGCATGTTTGGTCGCATACGCGATGATGATTTCTTAATGGTTTTCAAAGTTTCTGACTCTGAACATTGAAGAGTCAAGTCAATGAAAAGATTGTCAATCATTGTTTAACTTGACAGTGAAAGAAAACAGCAAATGAAATGGAAGAAACAACAAATGGAAAAATAAACATTATAAAATTGTTTAGGCACCTTAGAAAACTTTATGAATGTAAGATTATGAATGTTCAATTGCTAAGTAACTCATGGAAATATTTATGTACGTACGTAGTTCATAGCGCGATTGCTGTCTTGTTTTCTGACTCCAGTTAACATATGTTGGCCGTGATGATGATGACTAAGCAATAGCAGTTCCAGAGACTATGAGGTGTAGAAATGCCAACAATAGTTAGTGAAAAAGTTAAGGCAAAAAGAAATTGAATGTTAGTTTATGAGTTTTAAAAAAAATATATAAAAAATGCGTGTCTAAGTAACTCATAAGTTGCTACGTTTCGGAACTGATTGTAAATTCCCTTGTCTTAAGACACTTTATTTGATCACTGTTGCGCCATCGTTTTGCTGCTCTGATCAAGCCAATGTTGTATGAAATGTATGTATGTAACTATATAAAGAGATATGCATTATTATAGATATCTGAACTCATATCTTGAAGGTTGTAATGACGTTGCATGATTTGTTGCAAATACTTCATAAAATATTATTTGGCATGAGTTTTAACACGTTGCAGTTAACGAGAAAGGAATAATGTCTTATCGATTTGAAGAACGTGTTTGTTGTAACCTTAAAAGTAAACTTTTTAAGTATTTTTTCAGTTCTAGGTTATTTCAGTTCCAGTTCAAGTTCTCTTCTAGTTCTCTTCTAGTTCTGTTCTAGTTCTGTTCTAGTTCTGTTCCAGTTCTGTTCTAGTTCTGTTCTAGTTCTGTTCTAGTTCTGTTCTAGTTCTGTTCTAGTTCTGTTCTAGTTCTGTTCTAGTTCTGTTCTAGTTCTGTTCTAGTTCTGTTCTAGTTCTGTTCTAGTTCTGTTCTAGTTCTGTTCTAGTTCTAGTTCTAGTTCTAGTTCTAGTTCTAGTTCTGTTCTAGTTCTGTTCTAGTTCTGTTCTAGTTCTGTTCTAGTTCTGTTCTAGTTCTAGTTCTGTTCTAGTTCTGTTCTAGTTCTGTTCTAGTTCTGTTCTAGTTCTGTTCTAGTTCTGTTCTAGTTCTGTTCTAGTTCTGTTCTAGTGCTGTTCTAGTTCTGTTCTAGTTCTGTTCTAGTTCTGTTCTAGTTCTGTTCTAGTTCTGTTCTAGTCCTGTTGTAGTTCTTTTCTAGTTCTGTTCTAGTTCTGTTCTAGTTCTGTTCTAGTTCTGTTCTAGTTCTGTTCTAGTTCTGTTCTAGTTCTGTTCTAGTTCTGTTCTAGTTCTGTTCTAGTTCTGTTCTAGTTCTGTTCTAGTTCTGTTCTAGTTCTGTTCTAGTTCTGTTCTAGTTCTGTTCTGTTCTGTTCTGTTCTAGTTCTGTTCTAGTTCTGTTCTAGTTCTGTTCTAGTTCTGTTCTAGTTCTGTTCTAGTTCTAGTTCTGTTCTAGTTCTGTTCTAGTTCTGTTCTAGTTCTGTTCTAGTTCTGTTCTAGTTCTGTTCTAGTTCTGTTCTAGTTCTGTTCTAGTTCTGTTCTAGTTCTGTTCTAGTTCTGTTCTAGTTCTGTCTAGTTCTGTTCTAGTTCTGTTCTAAGTTCTGTTCTATTCCTGTTCTTAGTTCTGTTCTAGTTCTGTTCTAGTTCTGTTCTAGTTCCTGTTGTAGTTCTGTTCTAGTTCTGTTCTAGTTCTGTTCTAGTTTCTGTTCTAGTTTCTGTTCTAGTTCTGTTCTAGTTCTGTCTAGTTCTGTTCTAGTTCTGTTCTAGTTCTGTTCTAGTTCTGTTCTAGTTCTGTTCTAGTTTCTGTTCTAAGTTCTGTTCTAGTTCTGTTCTAGTTCTGTTCTAGTTCTGTTCTAGTTCTGTTCTAGTCTGTTCAGTTCTGTTCTAGTTCTGTTCTAGTTCTGTTCTAGTTCTGTTCTAGTTCTGTTCTAGTTCTGTTCTAGTTCTGTTCTAGTTCTGTTCTAGTTCTGTTCTAGTTCTGTTCTAGTTCTGTTCTAGTTCTGTTCTAGTTCTGTTCTAGTTCTGTTCTAGTTCTGTTCTAGTTCTGTTCTAGTTCTGTTCTAGTTCTGTTCTAGTTCTGTTCTAGTTCTGTTCTAGTTCTGTTCTAGTTCTGTTCTAGTTCTGTTCTAGTTCTAGTTCTGTTCTAGTTCTGTTCTAGTTCTGTTCTAGTTCTGTTCTAGTTCTGTTCTAGTTCTGTTCTAGTTCTGTTCTAGTTCTGTTCTAGTTCTGTTCTAGTTCTGTTCTAGTTTTGTTCTAGTTCTGTTCTAGTTCTGTTCTAGTTCTGTTCTAGTTCTGTTCTAGTTCTGTTCTAGTTCTGTTCTAGTTCTGTTCTAGTTCTGTTCTAGTTCTGTTCTAGTTCTAGTTCTATTCTAGTTCGTTCTAGTTCTGTTCTAGTTCAGTTCTAGTTTTGTTCTAGTTCTGTTCTAGTTCTGTTCTAGTTCTGTTCTAGTTCTGTTCTAGTTCTGTTCTAGTTCTGTTCTAGTTCTGTTCTAGTTCTGTTCTAGTTCTGTTCTAGTTCTGTTCTAGTTCTGTTCTAGTTCTGTTCTAGTTCTGTTCTAGTTCTGTTCTAGTTCTGTTCTAGTTCTGTTCTAGTTCTGTTCTAGTTCTGTTCTAGTTCTGTTCTAGTTCTGTTCTAGTTCTGTTCTAGTTCTGTTCTAGTTCTGTTCTAGTTCTGTTCTAGTTCTGTTCTAGTTCTGTTCTAGTTCTGTTCTAGTTCTAGTTCTGTTCTAGTTCGTTTCTAGCTCTGTTTTAGTTCTGTTCTAGTTCAGTCCTTATTCCGTTCTTGTATCATAGTTAGTTCGCTTTTATTTAGATCTAGTTCAGTTTTGATTCAGTTTTAGTTCATTTATAATACATTTCTTTTTATGCTACAAATAGTTTCATTAACGAAGTGTCAGTTATATTAGTGTAGAGTGCATGGAAGAGTTTTGTATAGGTTTCTCTTTTTCAGTTTGTTACAACAAATTTGTGATCACATCGTAAATATTGATATCAGTTCAATATCGAAAAGGAACACAGCATGAACTATGTTTGTACTTTATACTCCCACAACAAGGAGAGCCACAGCATGTCGAAATCAGAGACAATAATAAAGCTAGAAAATATGTATATTTGTATTGTTGGAATTATAAAGATGTTTATGCTTTAAAAACAAAGCTAAAAAGATAATACTGTTCACATATCGAAGCATTTTATGATCAGATTTTGATCACTCTTTTATATTGAAACGTGTTGATCCGTTCCTTTAATAGCAGACATTTTAAACGAAATATAAATAGTCTCGTTCTATTAACTCTGACCCCTTGATAAAAAATAAATTCTAATTTTAAACCATTTTATTAAATATTCATATTTTAATTCCAACCATTAAAAGGTCAACACGAAAGCCCATAATTTATTTCAATTTAAATCATTTTTTGACATGAAAGTATTAAAAAATATTCACGATCTGTCAATTTCCGCTTAACAAAAATGGCATAACGTTTTTTTGTGTGTTCTCTCCTAAAACAAAAAAATTACACTTCAAATTACAACATTTATTAATGTAAAAAACAATAAATATACTAATTGTAATTATGACATTAGTATCTGTGAACAAAACGTAAATGAATATTAAAAAATTTATTATTTCAACTTTGTATTTGAAATTGACCCTGAATAACTCATAAAAAAAGCGAAAATTTCTCATGTGTTTACATCAACAAAAAAACATCAAACACACGTTAGTTTAAAATACTACTTTTTTATGATTATATTTTATTTAATAAAATTTTTTATTGTTGTTGTTTTTTTGTTAGCATAATTTGTTATTATTGTTTTCTACTTCTTTTTTGTTGTATTTTTTTTTTATTATGATATTAGTTGTTGTTCTTTATTTTTGTTTAAATAAAGATGAGTGTGATGTCATTTATTTGAAGACAATTATTTTTTCAATGTGTTTTTGTTGTTGTTGCTGCTTAGGTATTTATTTTATTTAAATTTATTTTATTTTGTTTATACAATTCTTTAAAGGTATTTAGCTTAAATTTAGAACAGTTTCTTTTATTTGTTGCTATTGTTATTAAATAAAAAAATCCTCTTAAATATTTATAGTTTTTATCTGTTTATTTTAGCAATAACGAAATGTGTTAAATATTTAGAAAAAATAAATTCATCAATGAAATTTAATATTTCAAAATTTGTTTAATCAATAAATTATTGTATTTAAGGGGAATTTTAATTCCCTATAGTTCAGTTCTAGTTCAGTTCTAGTTCAGTTCTAGTTCAGTTCTAGTTCAGTTCTAGTTCAGTTCTAGTTCAGTTCTAGTTCAGTTCTAGTTCAGTACTACTTCAGTTCTAGTTCAGTTCTAGTTCAGTTCTAGTTCAGTTCTAGTTCAGTTCTAGTTCAGTTCTAGTTCAGTTCTAGTTCAGTTCAAGTTCAGTTCTAGTTCAGTTCTAGTTCAGTTCTAGTTCAGTTCTAGTTCAGTTCTAGTTCAGTTCTAGTTCAGTTCTAGTTCAGTTCTAGTTCAGTTCTAGTTCTAGTTCTAGTTCTAGTTCAGTTCTAGTTCAGTTCTAGTTCTGTTCTAGTTCAGTTCTAGTTCTAGTTCAGTTCTAGTTCAGTTCTAGTTCAGTTCTAGTTCAGTTCTAGTTCAGTTCTAGTTCAGTTCTAGTTCAGTTCTAGTTCAGTTCTAGTTCAGTTCTAGTTCAGTTCTAGTTCAGTTCTAGTTCAGTTCTAGATTCAGTTCTAGTTCAGTTCTAGATCAGTTCTAGTTCAGTTCTAGTTCAGTTCTAGTTCAGTTCTAGTTCAGTTCTAGTTCAGTTCTAGTTCAGTTCTAGTTCAGTTCTAGTTCAGTTCTAGTTCAGTTCTAGTACAGTTCTAGTTCAGTTTCTAGTTCAGTTCTAGTTCAGTTCTAGTTCAGTTCTAGTTCAGTTCTAGTCAGTTCTAGTTCAGTTCTAGTTCAGTTCTAGTTCAGTTCTAGTTCAGTTTCTAGTTCAGTTCTAGTTCAGTTCTAGTTCAGTTCTAGTTCAGTTCTAGTTCAGTTCTAGTTCAGTTCTAGTTCAGTTCTAGTCAGTCTAGTTCAGTTCTAGTTCAGTTCTAGTTCAGTTCTAGTTCAGTTCTAGTTCAGTTCTAGTTCAGTTCTAGTTCAGTTCTAGTTCAGTTCTAGTTCAGTTCTAGTTCAGTTCTAGTTCAGTTCTAGTTCAGTTCTAGTTCAGTTCTAGTTCAGTTCTAGTTCAGTTCTAGTTCAGTTCTAGTTCAGTTCTAGTTCAGTTCTAGTTCAGTTCTAGTTCAGTTCTAGTTCAGTTCTAGTTCAGTTCTAGTTCAGTTCTAGTTCAGTTCTAGTTCAGTTCTAGTTCAGTTCTAGTTCAGTTCTAGTTCAGTTCTAGTTCTAGTTCAGTTCTAGTTCAGTTCTAGTTCAGTTCTAGTACAGTTCTAGTTCATACCTTGTACAGTTCCAGTTCAGTAATGAGGATCTTTAGTTAGTTTTAAGCAGAAACCCGTTTAAAGGTGATGTGTTAAAAAAGTATTTTTTCTGACTGCTTTAAAAAAAAATGTTTCTGTAATTTAAAATTGACCAAATTTTGTTTAAAATGTTGGCGGTACCATAAACAGAAATATCCGATATTTATTTTAATTATGCCAGCACATACATACAAAAAATTCTGCGGGACCAAATTTTAAATCTGGTGTTTTAAAATTGTCAAAATAATCAACATAGTATAATGAGATCATTTAAATGACGAATTTGAATAATAAAAAAACCTTTAAAATTATTGTTTCACTTATTTGCAAAAATTTTTAGATTAGTAAATAGAAAATTTGCGAAATAAATTATATTAAAGAAAATTTTTAAATTCAAGGTCTTAAACTTTTTTTTGCAAAAAGAAAACCAATAAACAATTTATCACAACAACACACACCGTATCTAACTCGTATTGTCATCATAAGAAATGACATCAGTGTGAACGGTTTGTTGCCTTCCCTCCCAGCAGCATGTTAAACAAAATAATAAAATTAAAAAAAAAACGATCATTTAAATTTGTATGTGACAATAACACAAAAAGAAAATAATTTATTTCTATTTTAAATATTTGTACTCGTACAGCAATTTTTTTTGTTTCTTCAGTTCTACTTAATTCGATTCAACGTTTCATGCATAACAAATGGGTTAAAGAAGACGCATAAAGGTAGTGTTGGGAGAGTGAGGTGTTGGTCACGAGAGATTCGTAATTAAATCATGATAATTATTATATAACAATGAGGGCCACTTTTTAAAATTTTTCTCAAAATGGTTCAAAAATAATAATAGTTAATTTTGGAACCATATATAATTATTTTTTGATTTCAATTCGTGAGCATTCATAAGCGTGAATCACAAAATCACCACACGTTCCCAACTCTAATAGAAACACTATGAGTGCACGAAGAAAACAATTAATAGTACTCAACTTTTTAAAAAGCGATTTTACGTGTAATCGTTTATACGTCGGTTTTATTTTGAAAAATTAATTCACAAATTTAATTTTTTATTCAAATCGCATTTTTTCTATTGCGCGTAATGATGTCTCGTACGTCTGAACGTGGATGTTGTGGTTTATTCACCTTTAGGGTTTGTTATTTATTCATTTTGTCTGCTTGTGTTTCTAAATTTAAAAAAAGTTTTCTTTAATTAAATGAAAAACAATTTGTTGAAATTGTTTGTTACATACATTTGGCGTCTAATTAAAATTTAAATCTAGAACACCTGTTTAAGGATTTTAAAGTAATTGGAGCAAACGAAAGAAAACTTGCTTCAGATTGCAGAAAAAATATATTTTTAATACTACTTTCTAGAATAGTCATGGAAAATTTTATGATAATAAAAAAATAAACTGACTAGAACTGAACTAGAACTGAACTAGAACTGAAACTAGAACTGAACTAGAACTGAACTAGAACTGAACTAGAACTGAACTAGAACTGAACTAGAACTGAACTAGAACTGAACTAGAAACTGAACTAGAACTGAACTAGAACTGAACTAGAACTGAACTAGACTGAACTGAACTGAACTAGAACTGAACTAGAACTGAACTAGAACTGAACTAGAACTGAAAGAACTAGAACTGAACTAGAACTGAACTAGAACTGAACTAGAACTGAACTAGAACTGACTAGAACTGAACTAGAACTGAACTAGAACTGAACTAGAACTGAACTAGAACTGAACTAGAACTGAACTAGAACTGAACTAGAACTGAACTAGAACTGAACTAGAACTGAACTAGAACTGAACTAGAACTGAACTAGAACTGAACTAGAACTGAACTAGAACTGAACTAGAACTGAACTAGAACTGAACTAGAACTGAACTAGAACTGAACTAGAACTGAACTAGAACTGAACTAGAACTGAACTAGAACTGAACTAGAACTGAACTAGAACTGAACTAGAACTGAACTAGAACTGAACTAGAACTGAACTAGAACTGAACTAGAACTGAACTAGAACTGAACTAGAACTGAACTAGAACTGAACTAGAACTGAACTAGAACTGAACTAGAACTGAACTAGAACTGAACTAGAACTGAACTAGAACTGAACTAAACTGAACTAGAACTGAACTAGAACTGAACTACTGAACTAGAACTGAACTAGAACTGAACTAGAACTGAACTAGAACTGAACTAGAACTGAACTAGAACTGAACTAGAACTGAACTGACAGAACTGAACTAGAACTGAACTAGAACTGAACTAGAACTGAACTAGAACTGAACTAGAACTGAACTAGAAGAACTGAATGAACTCTGAACTGAACTGAACTAGAACTGAACTAGAACTGAACTAGAACTGAACTAGAACTGAACTAGAACTGAACTAGAACAGAACTAGAACTGAACTAGAACTGAACAAGAACTTAAATAGAACTTAACTGGAACTTAACTAGAACTGAACTAGAAAAGTTCTTTAAGAAATTTTTTTTCATCCATCCCCTTACGCTATTCTTCCCCATTTGATAGATTACTGACTGCATTGTGACTGGCGCCCACACTCTTTATATTATTACCATAAGAATACATTTATAACGTCATTCCCATACTACTGATGGTGTTTGAATAAAGGAGAAACGAAACATCTTGAAACTATAATAATAATCATTATTCAACTGTCATTTACAACTTTATAAATGTTTATCTAGTCGTTGTCCAAAGATAGTTAAACTAATTTGTTATTGAGCTAGACTCTAGTTTATAAAGAAATACGAAATCTGGTATAAATCTAGAATTATTAACTATTTGATATAAAATTCTAATTATTTTTATGACATAAATTGAATAAATTTAAATATTGTTTATTAGAAGTTACATCATAAAATAATTATTAATAGGGTAGTCTTGACAGAGAAGTAGGTAGTTACAAGATTAGTTACCTTTCCTTCTGTATAATGTCTAGTAGTATTCCTCTAAATTTGGGGCTAAATTATTTTGATTAGTGTCTAGATATTGGAGAGATTCCTAATGTAGGTTACTTTTGTTCATTTTTTCCCACCTCAAACTATATATCACACTTTCGCTCTATTCATTTTTCTAACAACAATTATTATTTAATAGAATTTTTTTCCAAACCATTTAATTTTGAAATATCAAACAAGTTTTAATTAATATTCAATATGCATATTTTTTTTCCAATTAACACCATTTACGGTATTGAACTTTTTGTTTGATTGTAAGACGAATATACACTATTTGTTTTTAATAATAAAAACTAAAGAAAAAATTGTTTTTGATATTTGAAACTTTATAATCTGAGTAGTGATGTCATCTAAAATCACTTTTGTTTATAACATTTTCGCAACCCATTTTGAGATCATATTACAGTTAAAGCGTTAAGAGAACGTGCTTGAAGAATTGAAAATTTTATTGAAAAATAAAATATTGTATTTATGAGTAAATAATAAAAAAATTAATTTTTTAATTACTCGTAAAACTAAAATAGAAAAAAAAATAATATTAAATTATTTTTTTTGCCATAAATGTGGTTGAATGTCATTTTGTGATATTTATGGGAAAACAAAAAACAGAAACTTAATAGTTTTGTACTTAGTTCTTCCGTACAATTATAAACCGGTAAAATGTATAAGTCATAGACAGACGGATTTTAATTACAAAATCTTTCCATTCTGAAATTTTTACATGAATCGACAGTCTTTCTATTCTGAAACCTTTACTCCCATCGTCTCTCTCTTCCTTTCTAAACTGAAATTTTTATTCCAATTCCAACTCTCTCTATTCTGAAATCTTTACTTCAGTTATAACTCCTTCTATTTTTTCAATTTTACCCCTAATCGTAAATCGTTCTATTCTGAAATTTTTGCTTTAATCGGAACTCTTTATATACTGAAAATTTTACTCCCATATTGACTCTTTCTATACTGAAATCTTTGCTCCAATCGTAACTTTTCCTTAAATGGAATATCTATTTCAAATGTAACTCTTTCTATTCTAAAATTATTACTTCAATCAGAGCTCCAGCAGTACTGAATGTTTTACTTCAATTGTAACACTTTCTATTATGAAATCCTCCTTATATTCTGAAATTTTTTACTACAAACGAAACTGTTTCTAAACGAATTTTTTAACTACATTCACAACTCTTTCTATTCTGAAGACTTTTCTTTAATCGAAGCTGTTTCTATTCTAATTTGTTTTGCTCCAAGTGTAACTCTTTCTATTCTGAATTTTTTGTTCCAACTGTAACTCTTTATGTTCTAAAGTTTTTACTTTAATAGGAACTGAAATTTTTATTCCAATCACAACTCTTTCTATTCTGAAATTACTGCTCCAATCGTACCTCATTCTATTTTGAAATTTCTATTCTATTTCCGAGCTTTATAATTAAAGTTTTACTCCAATAGTGACCCTTTCGGTACTGAAATCTTTGCTCTAGTCTTAACTCTATCTAAACTGAAATTTTGATTTCAAACATAACTCTTCCATTCTGAAATATTTACTTCAATTATACCCATTTCTATTCTAAAATATTTATTAAATCACAACTCTTTCTATTCTGAAATAATTGCTCCAATCATATCTCATTCTATTCTGAAATTTGTATTCTATTCCCGAGCTTTATACTGAAAGTTTTAATCCAATAGTGACTCTTTCTGTACTGAAATCTTTGCTCCAGTCTTAACTCTATCTAAACTAAAATTTTTATTTCAAACATAACTCTTTCCATTCTGAAATTTTTTCTTCAATCATACCTATTTCTATTCTAAAATATTTATTCCAATCGTAACTCTTTTTATTCTGAAATTTTTACTATAATCGTAACTTATTCTATTCTGAAATAGGAACTGAAATTTTTATTCCAATCACAACCCTTCTATTCTGAAATTACTGCTCCAATCATATCTCATTCTATTCTGAAATTTGTATTCTATTCCCGAGCTTTATACTGAAAGTTTTAATCAAATAGTGACTCTTTCTGTACTGAAATCTTTGCTCCAGTCTTAACTCTATCTAAACTAAAATTTTTATTTCAAACATAACTCTTTCCATTCTGAAATTTTTTCTTCAATCATACCCATTTCTATTCTAAAATATTTATTCCAATCGTAACTCTTTTTATTCTGAAATTTTTACTATAATCGTAACTTATTCTATTCTGAAATAAGAACTGAAATTTTTATTCCAATCACAACCCTTCTATTCTGAAATTACTGCTCCAATCATACCTCATTCTATTCTGAAATTTCTATTCTATTTCCGAGATTTATACTTAAAGTTTTACTCCAATAGTGACCCTTTCGGTACTGAAATCTTTGCTCCAGCCTTAACTCTATCTAAACTTTAATTTTGATTTCAAACATAACTCTTTCCATTCTGAAATTTTTGGTTCAATCATACCTATTTGTATTCTAAAATATTTATTCCAATCGTAACTCTTTTTATTGTGAAATTTTTACTATAATCGTAACTTATTCTATTCTGAAATGTTTAGTCCAAATGTAAATCATTCTAAACTGAAATTTGATTTCAAACATAACTCTTTCCATTCTGAAATTTTTACTTCAATCATACCTATTTGTATTCTAAAATATTTATTCCAATCGTAACTCTTTTTATTCTGAAATTTTTACTATAATCGTAACTTATTCTATTCTCAAATTTTTACTCCATTCGTGACTCTTTCTATACTGAACATTTTTTGGATTTTTTTTTTCATTTAAATTCTAACTCTTTTTATTTTGCTCTTTCTGGTCTTTTGCCTCAAAGTCCCCATTTGGCACATTAAACTCTTTGTCAAAGAATTTTTTATTTATTACCGTTTCTTAATTCTTAAAACAAAAAGCATAAAATTTATTTGGCCAAAGCCCCGCCTTTCTGATTGCCTCAATAGATAAGTAACTAAGACAACTTAAGAAATTTTTTGCTATATTGTTCTTTAATTTACTCAACTTACAAAGTAGATAAGTTGTATTATGGTTTGTACCATTTTAATTGGAAAAGTGCGTCATCTCTAGCAATAAAATCTTTTCATCTCTCCAGGTGTGTGTTAAAGAAGAAAAACAAAAAAACGAAAAGATGTGTAAACAGCCAAAACTAGATGTATAAAAGCAATTAGTTTTATTAAAAACTACAACAAGAAAATCTTAATTTCAGATAAAAAGAAGTTTAACAGAAAGGACGTTAAGTGGGTTTCACAGTTTAGGAACATAAAGGCAAAAAAGTCAGGAGTGGAAAAGTGAAGTTTAAAAAAGGAAATTTTAAACTAAGTTTAAACTTCAAATATTAGAAAGATATTCCTTAACAATTCCTTAGTATTCTTGTTTAAATCTCGTTACCAATAATTGAAATTTCTTTGCTACATTATATTTGGTCTTTTAGTTTATTGCTCATTCTACCTTTAACTATTTATTTTATAGTCTGAACAAATATAATTGCTTTAGCACACACTGTAAGCATATTACAAGCAGATTTTGTTCAAAGTTAAACATTTCATGTATGTGTGTAGCTGGGGACGTAAAGCCAAACATTGAGTTGAACTTAAACAGGATTTTAATTTGTTAAGCTTTCTAAAGATGATCAGCGAGCGCATTGGATGTTATTAGTTTAGACATATTTTAGCTTCAGTTTATTTTACGCTATTCAATTTTGATTTATAATTTACAACAGCATCTCAGCAGTTACATCAAAGAAAAAAAAAAAAAAAAAAACAATCACAAAACAACAATAAAAAGCAATGGGCCCAAACTAATAGAGGCACTATGGGAGATGTTATAGGGAATTTTTTTATCTAATCGTATATCTTTTTAAACTGAAATTTTTATTCCCATGCCAATTCTATTTATACTGAAATTTTTACTACAATCGTTACTCCTTCTATTATGAAAAATTTACATAAATCGTCTATAGTCTAGTCTATAGTCTATTCTATAGTCTAACCTAGTCTATAGCCTATAGTCTAGTCTATGGTCTAATCTATAGTCTAGTCTATAGTCTAGTCTATAGTCTAGTCTATAGTCTTGTCTATAGTCTAGTCTATAGTAGTCTATAGTCTATAGTCTAGTCTATAGTCTAGTCTATAGTCTAGTCTATAGTCTAGTCTATAGTCTAGTCTATAGTCTAGTCTATAGTCTAGTCTATAGTCTAGTCTATAGTCTAGTCTATAGTCTAGTCTATAGTCTAGTCTATAGTCTAGTCTATAGTCTAGTCTATAGTCTAGTCTATAGTCTAGTCTATAGTCTAGTCTATAGTCTAGTCTATAGTCTAGTCTATAGTCTAGTCTATAGTCTAGTCTATAGTCTAGTCTATAGTCTAGTCTATAGTCTAGTCTATAGTCTAGTCTATAGTCTAGTCTATAGTCTAGTCTATAGTCTAGTCTATAGTCTAGTCTATAGTCTAGTCTATAGTCTAGTCTATAGTCTAGTCTATAGTCTAGTCTATAGTCTAGTCTATAGTCTAGTCTATAGTCTAGTCTATAGTCTAGTCTATAGTCTAGTCTATAGTCTAGTCTATAGTCTAGTCTATAGTCTAGTCTATAGTCTAGTCTATAGTCTAGTCTATAGTCTAGTCTATAGTCTAGTCTATAGTCTAGTCTATAGTCTAGTCTATAGTCTAGTCTATAGTCTAGTCTATAGTCTAGTCTATAGTCTAGTCTATAGTCTAGTCTATAGTCTAGTCTATAGTCTAGTCTATCAGTCTAGTCTACAGTCTAGTCTATAGTCTAGTCTATAGTCTAGTCTATAGTCTAGTCTTATAGTCTAGTCTATAGTCTAGTCTATAGTCTAGTCTATAGTCTAGTCTATAGTCTAGTCTATAGTCTAGTCTATAGTCTAGTCTATAGTCTAGTCTATAGTCTAGTCTATAGTCTAGTCTATAGTCTAGTCTATAGTCTAGTCTATAGTCTAGTCTATAGTCTAGTCTATAGTCTAGTCTATAGTCTAGTCTATAGTCTAGTCTATAGTCTAGTCTATAGTCTAGTCTATAGTCTAGTCTATAGTCTAGTCTATAGTCTAGTCTATAGTCTAGTCTATAGTCTAGTCTATAGTCTAGTCTATAGTCTAGTCTATAGTCTAGTCTATAGTCTAGTCTAGTCTAGTCTAGTCTAGTCTAGTCTATAGTCTAGTCTATAGTCTAGTATATAGTCTAGTCTATAGTCTAGTCTATAGTCTAGTCTATAGTCTAGTCTATAGTCTAGTCTATAGTCTAGTCTATAGTCTAGTCTATAGTCTAATCTATAGTTTAGTCTATAGTCTAGTCTATAGTCAAGTCTATAGTCTATAGTCCAGTCTATAGTTTAGTCTGTAGTCTAGTCTGTAGTCTATAGTCTAGTCTATAGTCTAGTCTATAGTCTAGTCTATAGTCTAGTCAATAGTCTAGTCTATAGTCTAGTCTATAGTCTAGTCTATAGTCTAGTCTATAGTCTAATCTATAGTCTAGTCTATAGTCTAGTCTATAGTCTAGTCTATAGTCTAGTCTATAGTCTAGTCTATAGTCTAGTCTATAGTCTAGTCTATAGTCTAATCTATAGTTTAGTCTATAGTCTAGTCTATAGTCAAGTCTATAGTCTAGTCTATAGTCCAGTCTATAGTCCAGTCTATAGTTTAGTCTGTAGTCTAGTCTGTAGTCTATAGTCTAGTCTATAGTCTAGTCTATAGTCTAGTCTATAGTCTAGTCAATAGTCTAGTCTATAGTCTAGTCTATAGTCTAGTCTATAGTCTAGTCTATAGTCTAATCTATAGTCTAGTCTATAGTCTAGTCTATAGTCTAGTCTATAGTCTAGTCTATAGTCTGGTCTATAGTCTAGTCTATAGTCTAGTCTATAGTCTAGTCTATATTCTAGTCTATATTCTAGTCTATAATCTAGTCTATAGTCTAGTCTATAGTCTAGTCTATAGTCTAGTCTATAGTCTAGTCTATAGTCTAGTCTATAGTCTAGTCTATAGTCTAGTCTATAGTCTAGTCTATAGTCTAGTCTATAGTCTAGTCTATAGTCTAGTCTATAGTCTAGTCTATAGTCTAGTCTATAGTCTAGTCTATAGTCTAGTATATAGTCTAGTCTATAGTCTAGTCTATAGTCTAGCCTATGGTCTAGTCTATAGTCTAGTCTATAGTCTAGTCTATAGTCTAGTCTATAGTCTAGTCTATAGTCTAGTCTATAGTCTAGTCTATAGTCTAGTCTATAGTCCAGTTTATAGTCTAGTCTAATCTATAGTCTAGCCTATAGTCTAGACTATAGTCTATAATGAAATCTTGGCTTTTTCAATATGGAAACTTCTGTTTAAATTGTAAGAACCGTGAATATTGCTAACCCATTGTGCAATACCACCTCTTCCGTACGTAATTAAGAATGTGTCAATGTTTAAGATTTATGAGATGTTAGCAAAATTATTTAGTAAAAATATACCACCTAGCAATAGATATTAATGGTTAGAGCAATAAATATTAAAGGATTAACACTTTGTAAAAAGATGTAAAAAAAAAATAAAAAAAAGATGTGAACAAAAGGCAAATAAATGATTTATTTAAAAAATTCAAATTTTATAAAACTTTTTAAACAATTAAGTTTATTTACTCGTCAAAGTTTTCTAAATTAATACCAACTTTTCGTATACCAAACTATTTCTAGTAATTGATATCAGATTTTAAATATAAAACTAGAAATAACTAACTTAATGTCAAAAGATCATTCAGCAACATGTAAAAACTATTAAAAATAGAAGACAACAAAAAAAATCGAAAAAAATCAATTACCCCATTTCCAGCAGAAGCTACTCAAATATCAACATATTTTTCTTATAAAACAAAAATATCGCGTGCGTACTTTTTTTACAATACTCCCCGATCAGCAACTTTTCTTATTTAAGCACAATTGTACAAATACTACAACAACATACTTCAATTCTTACACTAAAAATAAACAACAGCAATTGTTCGGCAATAGCAAAAATGTAAAATGATATAGGCTGCAGCAATAGGCTGCTGCTGCTATTGTTGCAGCAACAAACCACAAAATTGTCTGTTACTAATGGACACGTACATACGTATTATGTATTTATGTATGTGTGAGTCTCTAAGATAAACATCTCTTAAATTTATACAATGAATTTTTTAACTTTAACAACTAAAAACAAAATCTTCATGCAAATACTTTTAGTTTTTTTTTTTTTTTGGTTTTCTTGGCCAAAACTAACAAGTTGAAAGGTTAAACAATTATTTAAACACCATAAGACATTTAGGCATAATATAAGCCAAGAGAAAGATTTACAACAAAACCAACTACTTTTAAATGAAACCTAAAACCGTAAGACAAAAATAAAAGTTGACAATCAAAATCAATGATCTTGATCAAGTTAAAAGATGTGTTGTACTATTGCCACATAAAACACACACACACAACAACAGCAGAGAAGATAAACCAGAACAGCAACAACTACAACGACAACAACAGTTGCAACATACATACAACAATTCCTTGCTAACGACACAACAACATTTATGTGTGATCAAATGACAAGATCAGTTAACACTACTCGTTTAACAAACGGAGCATGTGTCTTAAGTAGGATTAGTGGAAAAGAAAACAAAAAAGATGTATGATGTTCTTTGTTTAGAAGTTGGGGAAGGAGTTATACATTTTTATAACCCTGTCTTTCTTGGGTTAAATTGTGAAAAATATAGATTTTATTGGACTGAAATTTGTACCTTAAATTTACATGGATCACGGCTCATTGAAATGTAAGTCTTTCCAAAGTGAATCAAGGGACCGTATATGCTGCTATTGGATGTTTATTGGAGGTCTTTCTATTCTGAATTATTGCTTGACTTGTTAGTTAGTTAGTAAGTTAGTTAGTTAGTTAGTTAGTAGTTAGTTAGTTAGTTAGTTACTTAGTTAGTTAGTTAGTTAGTTAGTTAGTTAGTAGTAGTTAGTTAGTTAGTAGTTAGTTAGTTAGTAGTTAGTTAGTTAGTTAGTTAGTTAGTTAGTTAGTTAGTTAGTTAGTTAGTTAGTTAAGTTAGTTAGTTAGTTAGTTAGTAGTTAGTTAGTTAGTTAGTTAGTAGTTAGTTAGTTAGTAGTTAGTTAGTTAGTTAGTTAGTTAGTTAGTTAGTTAGTTAGTTAGTTAGTTAGTTAGTGTTAGTTAGTAGTTAGTTAGTTAGTTAGTTAGTTAGTTAGTTAGTTAGTTAGTTAGTTAGTAGTTAGTTAGTTAGTTAGTAGTTAGTTAGTTAGTTAGTTAGTTAGTTAGTTAGTTAGTTAGTTAGTTAGTTAGTTAGTTAGTTAGTTAGTTAGTTAGTTAGTTAGTAGTTAGTAGTTAGTTAGTTAGTTAGTTAGTTAGTTAGTAGTTAGTTAGTTAGTTAGTTAGTTAGTAGTAGTTAGTTAGTTAGGTAGTAGTTAGTTAGTTAGTTAGTTAGTAGTTAGTTAGTTAGTTAGTTAGTTAGTTAGTTAGTTAGTTAGTTAGTTAGTAGTTAGTTAGTTAGTTAGTTAGTTAGTTAGTTAGTTAGTTAGTTAGTTAGTTAGTTAGTTAGTTAGTTAGTTAGTTAGTGTTAGTTAGTTAGTTAGTTAGTGTTAGTAGTTAGTTAGTAGTTAGTTAGTTAGTTAGTTAGTTAGTTAGTTAGTTAGTTAGTTAGTTGTTAGTAGTTAGTAGTTAGTTAGTTAGTTAGTTAGTTAGTTAGTTAGTTAGTTAGTTAGTTAGTTAGTTAGTTAGTTAGTTAGTTAGTTAGTTAGTTAGTTAGTTAGTAGTTAGTTAGTTAGTAGTTAGTTAGTTAGTTAGTTAGTTAGTAGTAGTTAGTTAGTTAGTTAGTTAGTTAGTTAGTTAGTTAGTTAGTTAGTTAGTTAGTTAGTTAGTAGTTAGTTAGTTAGTTAGTTAGTTAGTTAGTTAGTTAGTTAGTAGTAGTTAGTTAGTAGTTAGTTAGTTAGTTAGTTAGTTAGTTAGTAGTTAGTTAGTTAGTTAGTAGTAGTTAGTTAGTTAGTTAGTTAGTTAGTAGTTAGTTAGTTAGTTAGTTAGTAGTTAGTTAGTAGTTAGTTAGTTAGTTAGTTAGTTAGTTAGTTAGTTAGTTAGTTAGTTAGTTAGTTAGTTAGTTAGTTTAGTTAGTTAGTTAGTTAGTTAGTTAGTTAGTAGTAGTAGTTAGTTAGTTAGTTAGTTAGTTAGTTAGTTAGTTAGTTAGTTAGTTAGTTAGTTAGTTAGTTAGTTAGTAGTTAGTTAGTTAGTTAGTTAGTTAGTTAGTTAGTTAGTTAGTTAGTTAGTTAGTAGTTAGTTAGTTAGTTAGTTAGTTAGTTAGTTAGTTAGTCAGTTAGTCTAGTCTAGTCTAGTTAGGTCTAGTCTATTTAGTCTAGTCTATAGTCTAGTCTATAGTCTAGTCTATAGTCTAGTCTCTAGTTAGTCTATGGTCTAGTCTATAGTCTAGTCTATAGTCTAGTCTATAGTCTAGTCTATCGTCTAGTCTATAGGTCTAGTCTATAGTCTAGTCTATAGTCTAGTCTATAGTAGTCTATAGTCTAGTCTATAGTCTAGTCTATAGTCTAGTTATAGTCTAGTCTATAGTCTAGTCTATAGTCTAGTCTATAGTCTAGTCTATAGTCTAGTCTATAGTCTAGTCTATAGTCTAGTCTATAGTCTAGTCTATAGTCTAGTCTATAGTCTAGTCTATAGTCTAGTCTATAGTCTAGTCTATAGTCTAGTCTATAGTCTAGTCTATAGTCTAGTCTATAGTCTAGTCTATAGTCTAGTCTAGTCTAGTCTAGTCTAGTCTATAGTCTAGTCTATAGTCTAGTATATAGTCTAGTCTATAGTCTAGTCTATAGTCTAGTCTATAGTCTAGTCTATAGTCTAGTCTATAGTCTAGTCTATAGTCTAGTCTAGTCTATAGTCTATCTATAGTTTAGTCTATAGTCTAGTCTATAGTCAAGTCTTAGTCTATAGTCCTAGTCTATAGTTAGTCTAGTCTAGTCTCTAGTCATAGTCTAGTCTATAGTCTAGTCTAGTAGTCTAGTCTATCTAGTCTAGTCTATAGTCTCAGTCTATAGTCTAGTCTATAGTCTAGTCTATAGTCTAGTCCTATAGTCTAGTCTATAGTCTAGTCTATAGTCTAGTCTATAGTCTAGTCTATAGTCTAGTCTATAGTCTAGTCTATAGTCTAGTCTAGTCTAGTCTAGTCTAATCTATAGTTTAGTCTATAGTCTAGTCTATAGTCAAGTCTATAGTCTAGTCTATAGTCCAGTCTATAGTCCAGTCTATAGTTTAGTCTGTAGTCTAGTCTGTAGTCTATAGTCTAGTCTATAGTCTAGTCTATAGTCTAGTCTATAGTCTAGTCAATAGTCTAGTCTATAGTCTAGTCTATAGTCTAGTCTATAGTCTAGTCTATAGTCTAATCTATAGTCTATAGTCTAGTCTATAGTCTAGTCTATAGTCTAGTCTATAGTCTGGTCTATAGTCTAGTCTATAGTCTAGTCTATAGTCTAGTCTATATTCTAGTCTATATTCTAGTCTATAATCTAGTCTATAGTCTAGTCTATAGTCTAGTCTATAGTCTAGTCTATAGTCTAGTCTAGTCTAGTAGTCTAGTCTATAGTCTAGTCTATAGTCTAGTCTATAGTCTAGTCTATAGTCTAGTCTATACTATAGTCTAGTCTATAGTCTAGTCTATAGTCTAGTATAGTCTAGTCTATAGTCTAGTCTATAGTCTAGCCTATGGTCTAGTCTATAGTCTAGTCTATAGTCTAGTCTATAGTCTAGTCTATAGTCTAGTCTATAGTCTAGTCTATAGTCTAGTCTATAGTCTAGTCTATAGTCTAGTCTATAGTCTAGTCTATAGTCCAGTTTATAGTCTAGTCTAATCTATAGTCTAGCCTATAGTCTAGACTATAGTCTATAATGAAATCTTGGCTTTTTCAATATGGAAACTTCTGTTTAAATTGTAAGAACCGTGAATATTGCTAACCCATTGTGCAATACCACCTCTTCCGTACGTAATTAAGAATGTGTCAATGTTTAAGATTTATGAGATGTTAGCAAAATTATTTAGTAAAAATATACCACCTAGCAATAGATATTAATGGTTAGAGCAATAAATATTAAAGGATTAACACTTTGTAAAAAGATGTAAAAAAAAAATAAAAAAAAGATGTGAACAAAAGGCAAATAAATGATTTATTTAAAAAATTCAAATTTTATAAAACTTTTTAAACAATTAAGTTTATTTACTCGTCAAAGTTTTCTAAATTAATACCAACTTTTCGTATACCAAACTATTTCTAGTAATTGATATCAGATTTTAAATATAAAACTAGAAATAACTAACTTAATGTCAAAAGATCATTCAGCAACATGTAAAAACTATTAAAAATAGAAGACAACAAAAAAATCGAAAAAAATCAATTACCCCATTTCCAGCAGAAGCTACTCAAATATCAACATATTTTTCTTATAAAACAAAAATATCGCGTGCGTACTTTTTTTTACAATACTCCCCGATCAGCAACTTTTCTTATTTAAGCACAATTGTACAAATACTACAACAACATACTTCAATTCTTACACTAAAAATAAACAACAGCAATTGTTCGGCAATAGCAAAAATGTAAAATGATATAGGCTGCAGCAATAGGCTGCTGCTGCTATTGTTGCAGCAACAAACCACAAAATTGTCTGTTACTAATGGACACGTACATACGTATTATGTATTTATGTATGTGTGAGTCTCTAAGATAAACATCTCTTAAATTTATACAATGAATTTTTTAACTTTAACAACTAAAAACAAAATCTTCATGCAAATACTTTTAGTTTTTTTTTTTTTGGTTTTCTTGGCCAAAACTAACAAGTTGAAAGGTTAAACAATTATTTAAACACCATAAGACATTTAGGCATAATATAAGCCAAGAGAAAGATTTACAACAAAACCAACTACTTTTAAATGAAACCTAAAACCGTAAGACAAAAATAAAAGTTGACAATCAAAATCAATGATCTTGATCAAGTTAAAAGATGTGTTGTACTATTGCCACATAAAACACACACACACAACAACAGCAGAGAAGATAAACCAGAACAGCAACAACTACAACGACAACAACAGTTGCAACATACATACAACAATTCCTTGCTAACGACACAACAACATTTATGTGTGATCAAATGACAAGATCAGTTAACACTACTCGTTTAACAAACGGAGCATGTGTCTTAAGTAGGATTAGTGGAAAAGAAAACAAAAAAGATGTATGATGTTCTTTGTTTAGAAGTTGGGGAAGGAGTTATACATTTTTTATAACCCTGTCTTTCTTGGGTTAAATTGTGAAAAATATAGATTTTATTGGACTGAAATTTGTACCTTAAATTTACATGGATCACGGCTCATTGAAATGTAAGTCTTTCCAAAGTGAATCAAGGGACCGTCTATGCTGCTATTGGATTGTTATTGGAGGTCTTTCTATTCTGAATTATTGCTTGACTGTTAGTTAGTTAGTAAGTTAGTTAGTTAGTTAGTTAGTTAGTTAGTTAGTTAGTTAGTTAGTTAGTTAGTTACTTAGTTAGTTAGTTAGTTAGTTAGTAGTTAGTTAGTTAGTTAGTTAGTTAGTTAGTTAGTTAGTAGTTAGTTAGTTAGTTAGTTAGTTAGTTAGTTAGTTAGTTAGTTAGTTAGTTAGTTAGTTAGTTAGTTAGTTAGTTAGTAGTTAGTTAGTAGTTAGTAGTTAGTTAGTTAGTTAGTTAGTTAGTTAGTTAGTAGTTAGTTAGTTAGTTAGTTAGTTAGTTAGTAGTTAGTAGTTAGTTAGTTAGTTAGTTAGTAGTTAGTTAGTTAGTTAGTTAGTAGTTAGTTAGTTAGTTAGTTAGTTAGTAGTTAGTAGTTAGTTAGTTAGTTAGTTAGTTAGTTAGTTAGTTAGTTAGTTAGTTAGTTAGTTAGTTAGTTAGTTAGTTAGTAGTTAGTTAGTTAGTTAGTTAGTTAGTTAGTTAGTTAGTTAGTAGTTAGTTAGTAGTTAGTTAGTTAGTTAGTTAGTTAGTTAGTTAGTTAGTTAGTTAGTTAGTAGTTAGTTAGTTAGTTAGTTAGTTAGTTAGTTAGTTAGTTAGTTAGTTAGTTAGTTAGTAGTTAGTTAGTTAGTTAGTTAGTTAGTTAGTTAGTTAGTTAGTAGTTAGTTGTAGTTAGTTAGTTAGTTAGTTAGTTAGTTAGTTAGTTAGTTAGTTAGTTAGTTAGTTAGTTAGTTAGTTAGTTAGTTAGTTAGTTAGTTAGTTAGTTAGTTAGTTAGTTAGTTAGTTAGTTAGTTAGTTAGTTAGTTAGTTAGTAGTAGTTAGTTAGTTAGTAGTTAGTTAGTTAGTTAGTTAGTTAGTTAGTTAGTTAGTTAGTTAGTTAGTTAGTATTAGTTAGTTAGTTAGTTAGTAGTTAAGTTAGTAGTTAGTAGTTAGTTAGTTAGTAGTTAGTTAGTAGTTAGTTAGTTAGTTAGTTAGTTAGTTAGTTAGTAGTTAGTTAGTTAGTTAGTTAGTTAGTTAGTTAGTTAGTTAGTTAGTTAGTAGTTAGTTAGTTAGTTCGTTAGTTAGTTAGTTAGTTAGTTAGTTAGTTAGTTAGTTAGTTAGTTAGTTAGTTAGTTAGTTAGTTAGTTAGTTAGTTAGTTAGTTAGTTAGTTAGTAGTAGTTAGTTAGTTAGTTAGTTAGTTAGTTAGTTAGTTAGTTAGTTAGTTAGTTAGTTAGTAGTTAGTTAGTTAGTTAGTTAGTTAGTTAGTTAGTTAGTTAGTTAGTTAGTTAGTTAGTTAGTTAGTTAGTTAGTTAGTTAGTTAGTTAGTTAGTTAGTTAGTTAGTTAGTTAGTTAGTTAGTTAGTTAGTTAGTTAGTTAGTAGTTAGTTAGTTAGTTAGTTACATCAAATCCCAAGAATTACACCTAGTTCTCAACTTCCTTTGCGCTCCTTTATCAGAGTCTCTGGTGGGACTCGAACTCACGACGACGCCTTACATACTACAATACTAACTACTCTATTATAAAAGTTTTACTTGAATCTTGACATTTCATATTCTGGAACTTTCATTTGTTTCTCGACACTTCCTATTCTGAAAGTTTTACTTTTACCTTGACTCTTTCTATTCCACAATATTTACTTGAATCTTGACTCTGTTTATTCTGCAACGTTCACCTAAATATTGGCTCTTTCTATTCTGAAAATTCTACTTCAATCGAGAGACTTTCTATGCTTAAATTTTTAATATAAATCTTGTCTTATTATAGACTGAAAATGTTAGTTAAATGTTCGTTCTTTCTATTCTTAAATTTTCTGGTATTTTGGCTCTTCCTATTCTGAAATTTTTACTTCAAACTTGGATTATTCTGAAAATATTACTTGAATCTTAGCCCTTTCTATTCTGAAACTCTTAAATCTTTACTCTTTCTATTCTGGAACTTTTACCTTAATTGTGAGACTTTCTATCCTGAAATTGTTGCTTGAGCCTATTAGCTGAATATTGGCTCTTTCTAATCTAAATCTTTTTTTATAATTTGTTCCTTAACTGGAATCTTGAACCATTCCATTCTGAAAATTTTACCTGAATCTTGCCTCATTCTATTCTGAAACTTTTACTTGAAACTTAACTCTTTATTTTCTGGAAGTTTGAATTAAAATCTTAAGACTCTTTATTCTGAAATTTTAACTTGAAACTTGGATCATTCTATTCTGAAACTTTTACTTGAATTGTGAGTCTTTCTATTGTAACTTGAACCTTAAACCTCAATATTGTCGCTTTCTTTTCTAAAATTTTGCTTGTAGCGATCTTTCTATTCTGGAATTACAACTACAATCTTGTCTTATTCTATTCTGAAACTTTTACTTGAATCTTTCTATTCTGGAGCTTTTACTCGAATCGTGAGACTTTCTATTCTGAAATTATTTACTTGAATATCTGCTCTTTCTATTTTACAATTTGGCTTGCATTTTAGATCTCTCTATTGTGAAATTATAACTAGAATCTTGTCTAATACTATTCTAAAAATTTCACTTAAAACTTGCCTCATTCTATTCCGAAAATGTTACTTCAATTCAATTCAAAAATATTTTCTGTTTAATCTGAAATTTTTGCTTCAATCTTGACACTTTTTATTCTGAAAGCTTTTCTTGAATATTATCTTCAGAAATATTTAAAGATTCTTTCAATATTGAAAATATGATTGAGTCCTTTAAAAGAAAACATTGAATGTTTTAATCGCTACTAGCCTCTTAAAATCTTTACTCGATCATTAACATTTCCCGACCTGTTTTTTTACATACAATCTTGCAGTATTTGTTTTATACACACACACACACACACACATCTTCATCTTCTCTTTAATGTATCGTTTTATTTCCATTTTTTTCACAATTTTATTACTGTTGCACAATATCAACTGTTTTATTATAAACATGTCATAAAAATCTTCATCATGCAACAGAACTTAAAAAGCGGCATTACTTTAGATTGTTGTAAGACAAGAGGAGACCCCATCATCAACATCATGAACATCATTGACTTCGTCATTAAGTTACCAAAGATCGATCGATGAGGGAGATCTAAACAGAGTTTTAACATCAAAATATAAAGAGAAGTATTGAAGTATTTGCGGTTTATAAATTATCTTTAATATCAGCGTGTATTTACATCAATTTTGATTATTATGCCAATTCTGTCCCAATAAGAAACGTTTGGAAATGAGGGGTTATTATTACTTATTACAGTGTAAGAAATTTAGATTACGAAGCGAATGGGAATTTAAGAAACTTTATTTCGAATAAATCATAACTCCAACTGATCTTCTGCTGATCAAACCATGAATATTGATCCCTTTAAGAGATTTGGTTTGATCCCACTTTAAAAGTTCTCTATAAATTCTTTCGGTGTATCATGCCACACACAACTGTGCTACAACTTAACTTTACTTAACATAACTTCGAACACCAACCGAGATGAGTTGATGGCCAAAAGTCATTAATCGTCATGAAAAATGATGTTACCACTGAGTACAGGGCAAAGTCTTAAGGTCATTTCTTTACACAAGACACTACTGGCGCCTGTTTGTTTTGCCAAAGAACACTCTAAATAACATAAATCGTAGGCTTAAAACCATTTTACCATTTTCCAATCTACTCCATTAATTTTTTGTTCCATTACTCCCAATCATTTTGGCATTTAATTCTTATCTCAATGAAGTGTAACAATTAGCTGCACATTGTGTTCTTCGATCTATTTTAACAAGTTTTTTTTCTTCTATAGAAAAAAGCAGTTCCAAACATTGTCACTGAGTAATGTTATTTAGTTTTTCACATTTTCCTTGTGTTTTTTTTTTTTTGTAGCTTAACATTAGAGTTTTTAGCTTTTAAACCGGGAACATGATCAAGGCATGTACGATTTGTCGTCTAGTGGTTTTATCTTTGGTTACTTAGTGTAAGCAGTAAATGTTGGAAAAAATGTTTACAACCAACACCTTTTTATTTCAAACATCATCATCAATTTAGTGCAATATGGAGCAAATGGAATTTGGAAAAGGGTTGACAACGAATTTGGGTAGTGCTATAGCATTTTTAGAAAACAAATTATAACAAAACTTTTCGAAAATTTTCTTTAAAAAGAAAATTTTGCATTTTTTTTTTAACAAGAAAATTTATCATAAATTTTCTATAAAAAGAAATTTTAGCCAAAAATTTTATATAAAATATTTATCCAAAATATTCTATAAAAAAATTCTATATATATATAAAAATTTTCTATAAAAAGAAAATTTATCGAAAAATTTCTATAAAAAGAAAATTTATCGAAAAATTTCTATAAAAAGAAAATTTATCGAAAAATTTCTATAAAATTAAAATTTATCGAAAAATTTCTATAAAATTAAAATTTATCGAAAATTTCCTATAAAAAGAAAATTTATCGAAAATTTCAAATCTATCGAAAATTTCCTATAAAAAGAAAATTTATCGAAAATTTCCTATAAAAAGAAAATTTATCGAAAATTGCCTATAAAAAGAAAATTGCCTATAAAAGAAAATTTATCGAAAATTGCCTATAAAAAGAAAATTTTTCGAAAATTGCCTATAAAAATAAAATTTATCGAAAATTTCCTATAAAAAGAAAATCTATCGAAAATTTCCTATAAAAAGAAAATCTATCGAAAATTTCCTATAAAAAGAAAATCTATCGAAAATTTCCTATAAAAAGAAAATTTATCGAAAATTTCCTATAAAAAGAAAATTTATCGAAAATTTCCTATAAAAAGAAAATTTATCAAAAATTTCCTATAAAAAGAAAATTTATCGAAAATTTCCTATAAAAACAAAATTTATCGAAAATTTCCTATAAAAACAAAATTTATCGAAAATTTCCTATAAAAACAAAATTTATGGAAAATTTCCTAAAAAAGAAAATTTATCGAAAATTTCCTATAAAATAAAATTTATCGAAAATTTCCTAAAAATAAAATTTAAATTTTAATAAAATATAAAAAGAAAATTTATCGAAAATTTTCTATAAAAAGAAAATTTATCGAAAATTTTCTATAAAAAGAAAATTTATCGAAAATTTTCTATAAAAAGAAAATTTATCGAAAATTTTCTATAAAAAGAAAATTTATCGAAAATTTTCTATAAAAAGAAAATTTATCGAAAATTTTCTATAAAAAGAAAATTTATCGAAAATTTTCTATAAAAAGAAAATTTATCGAAAATTTTCTATAAAAAGAAAATTTATCGAAAATTTTCTATAAAAAGAAAATTTACATAAAAAGAAAATTTTCTATAAAAGAAAATTTACATAAAAAGAAAATTTATCGAAAATTTACATAAAAAGAAAATTTATCGAAAATTTTCTATAAAAAGAAAATTTATCGAAAATTTCCTATAAAAAGAAAATTTATCGAAAATTTCCTATAAAAAGAAAATTTGTCGAAAATTTCCTATAAAAAGAAAATTTATCGAAAATTTCCTATAAAAAGAAAATTTATCGAAAATTTCCTATAAAAGAAAATTTATCGAAAATTTCCTATAAAAAGAAAATTTATCGAAAATTTCCTATAAAAAGAAAATTTATCGAAAATCTTCTATAAAAACAGAATTTATCGAAAATTTCCTATAAAAGAAAATTTATCGAAAATTTCCTATAAAAAGAAAATTTATCGAAACTTGCCTATAAAAAGAAAATTTATCGAAAATTTCCTATAAAAAGAAAATTTATCGATAATTTCCTATAGAAAGCAAACATTTATCCAAACATTCTCTATAAAAAGTACATTTATTCAAAAATTTTCTATAAAAGAAAATTTATCGAAAATTTCCTATAAAAAGAAAATTTATGGAAAATTTCCTATAAAAAGAAAATTTATCGAAAATTTCCTATAAAAAACATTTATCGAAAATTTCCTATAAAAAAACATTTATCGAAAATTTCCTATAAAAAGAAAATTTATCGAAAATTTCCTATAAAAAGAAAATTTATCGAAAATTTCCTATAAAAAGAAAATTTATCGAAAATTTCCTATAAAAAGAAAATTTATCGAAAATTTCTTATAAAAAGAAAATTTATCGAAAATTTCCCAAATAAATAAGAGACAAAATCTCTCTACATAAATTAGTTACTCTCTCGAATTCTTCAGAATTAGATCCATAATTGACGTCGGTTCCCATAAAAATAACTCTATGGAAAATCACCTTAAGTCGAATATAAAATTTTTACTTGCTTAAATTAGCAAATGTTGCCTATTGACTATGTTGCCTTTTATGACCTAAATTTTTAAGTGTAGTTCTTAAAATGTGCTACATTGCTGTAAAGAAAAAATTTAATTTAAAATCATTCTTTAAATATCAATAAATTTACTTTTAAATTCTACAGCAGACACACTCCTCATATTTACCACTAGATATACGCTAGCAGTTCCGCATAGTAAGTACGACTAATCCCAATAACAATTTTATTATATACCAGTGAAGTAGAGTAGTAGATTAATAGCAAATTGTTGTGCTAGAGAGAGCAGGGATGGATAATGTGTTTAACCATAAATGTTAGATAAAAAAGCGATATATATTCTTCAAGATCCCTTTCTGTAAGTACTTTCGTAATTTTGTCAGACGGATGGGTAGAAATAGATTGATCACATTCGAATCTTAGAAAGTTTGTCTATTCTTCTCCATTTCCCTTTGCCGAAATATAATTAGTATATGATTCTTCATTTGTCATCAGATTTCTTGATCAATCAGATTTCAAAAAGGGTAGAAGCAATTTCGTACTTTTGATAACCAAAAAGTACTTTTCTGATTTTCTGATCGAAATGTATGAATTCCCGTGGATTACGATGTCAAAAAGTACTATTCTTCAGATTTTTCCACCTCTGTTTTAGAGTTCTAGCGTTTGCAGGATGCATAAGCATCAACTACTTGAAGTTTTAGATTAAATATTTATAAATTCCTTAGAACATGTTTCTAAGTTGTTTAGTCCATTTCATACTTTCTGTCTAGTGAATTTTGGATTTCAGGCTTTTAATACAACATTTTTCAGCGTGGGCGCAAGCTTTTCTCTAAAACTTCTTAACTCCGCTAAATAGTTTTAATAGACACACGCAATAAATTTATGTTATTTTTTTTTTACAACAGAGGCGCATTTATTTGCCACGTTCAAATCGAACATTTCTTTAGGAAAGTTTGGCCTGATGATGATTTTGTATTCTATGTCGAAGATCTCACGTTGTGGTTGTAAATTAAATTGATTTTATGGTTTTTAATGTACGATGGACGATCACTTTTTTTGTTAGTTTTATTATTCGATAAAAGCCGGTTGAAGTTTGATTTTAATATTGGGGTTTTTTATTTGATTTTTTAAACTTTGTTAGTGTAACACTTTTTTGTTCTGTGGGGAAGTGAGGAATGTACTGCTTTTAGAGCACAAATGGGGTTTTAAAAAGCTTCTTATTATTCTAGGCAGATTAGAATAAAGTGTGGGAATGTATTAAGAATTCTATGTCTAACATAAGGAAATATGTGGAACATTAGATAGACAGATAGATAGATAGACAGATAGATAGATAGATAGATAGATAGATAGACAGATAGATAGATAGATAGATAGATAGATAGATAGATAGATAGATAGATAGATAGATAGATAGATAGATAGATAGATAGATAGATAGATAGATAGATAGATAGATAGATAGATAGATAGATAGATAGATAGATAGATAGATAGATAGATAGATAGATAGATAGATAGATAGATAGATAGATAGATAGATAGATAGATAGATAGATAGATAGATAGATAGATAGATAGATAGATAGATAGATAGATAGATAGATAGATAGATAGATAGATAGATAGATAGATAGATAGATAGATAGATAGATAGATAGATAGATAGATAGATAGATAGATAGATAGATAGATAGATAGATAGATAGATAGATAGATAGATAGATAGATAGATAGATAGATAGATAGATAGATAGATAGATAGATAGATAGATAGATAGATAGATAGATAGATAGATAGATAGATAGATAGATAGATAGATAGATAGATAGATAGATAGATAGATAGATAGATAGATAGATAGATAGATAGATAGATAGATAGATAGATAGATAGATAGATAGATAGATAGATAGATAGATAGATAGATAGATAGATAGATAGATAGATAGATAGATAGATAGATAGATAGATAGATAGATAGATAGATAGATAGATAGATAGATAGATAGATAGATAGATAGATAGATAGATAGATAGATAGATAGATAGATAGATAGATAGATAGATAGATAGATAGATAGATAGATAGATAGATAGATAGATAGATAGATAGATAGATAGATAGATAGATAGATAGATAGATAGATAGATAGATAGATAGATAGATAGATAGATAGATAGATAGATAGATAGATAGATAGATAGATAGATAGATAGATAGATAGATAGATAGATAGATAGATAGATAGATAGATAGATAGATAGATAGATAGATAGATAGATAGATAGATAGATAGATAGATAGATAGATAGATAGATAGATAGATAGATAGATAGATAGATAGATAGATAGATAGATAGATAGATAGATAGATAGATAGATAGATAGATAGATAGATAGATAGATAGATAGATAGATAGATAGATAGATAGATAGATAGATAGATTAGATAGATAGATAGATAGATAGATAGATAGAATAGATAGATAGACATATAGATAGACAGATACATGGATGTGTAGAGGATGTGTGTTACATCAAAACTCATGATTAGGCAATCAAACGAAAAAATGACCACAAACTCAAATGTCAATTGATTACTGAACAACATGTCACACATTAGTGGTCAATTAAGAATGATAATTGATTTAATGCAAGAGGTGGACCAAATAAAAAAATCAACTCAAAACCAACAACTTGTTGAAAGCAACAATTTAAAATAAACACTGAAGTCATACGGTAGTCATTAAATCTCTTAAGGAAGTGGGTGTAGATCACAAATAATTATGACATAAAGTTTCTTAAAATTATTGAAAATACTCAATAACAAATCAAGAGGGTGTGCCACCGCCATACACACACACATACACTTTTTAAATTAAAGTAATAGTGTTCAATCATTTAAGCAAAATTTTTAAGCAACTAAATTGACAAGTGATTTATGTCAAACAGTAAAAAATGAGCAACATTTTTTTTCGTCAAACTATTTAAAAACAATTTAACGACAATGCAAAATGCGTAATTGTATTTTATGTCTTCTTAATTGATAAAAATATATATTTAGAATTTTTTTATGTTTGATTGTCCTAAAGCAGATGAGTCACTTTGTACGAAAGATGCAAAATGAAACAAACAATTGAACAAAATACAATTAGTAGATGAAGCGCCATCGATTCTAAATGCTCTAGATGTCGTCATTGTAGACATTTGTTGCCTTAATTTAAAAAATGAAATTAATAGAAAATCTTCGGTTAGTTATATAGAAAATTTTTGATAAATTTTCATTTTAAAGAAAAATTTAGATAAAATTTCATTTTATAATAAATATTCCAAATAATTTCTTTTTATAGAAAATTTTTGGATATAATTTGTTTTTATAGAAAATTATTCGATAAAATTTATTTTGATAGAGCTTTTTTTCTTTAAATGTTCCTTTTATAGAAAATTCGATAAATTTTCTTTTTATAGGAAAATTTTCGATAAATTTTCTTTTTATAGGAAAATTTTCGATAAATTTTCTTTTTATAGAAAAATTTTCGATAAATTTTCTTTTTATAGGAAAATTTTCGATAAATTTTCTTTTTATAGGAAAATTTTCGATAAATTTTCTTTTTATAGAAAATTTTCGATAAATTTTCTTTTTATAGAACATTTTTGATAAATTTTCTTTTTAGAGAACATTTTCGATAAATTTTCTTTTTATAGAACATTTTCGATAAATTTTCTTTTTATAGAACATTTCCGATAAATTTTCTTTTTATAGGAACTTTTCGATAACTTTTCTTTTTATAGGAAATTTTCGACAATTTTTCTTTTTTTGGAAAATTTTCGATAAATTTTCTTTTTATAGAAAATTTTCGATAAATTTTCTTTTTATAGGAAATTTTCGATAAATTTTCTTTTTATAGAACATTTTTGATAAATTTTCTTTTTAGAGAACATTTTCGATAAATTTTCTTTTTATAGAACATTTTCGATAAATGTTCTTTTTTTAGAAAATTTTCGATAAAATTTCTTTTTTTAGAAAATTTTCGATAAAATTTCTTTTTTTAGAAAATTTTCGATAAATTTTCTTTTTTTAGAAAATTTTCGATAAATTTTCTTTTTATAGAAAATTTTCGATAAATTTTCTTTTTATAGGAACTTTTCGATAACTTTTCTTTTTATAGGAAAAAATCTTTTTATAGAAAATTTTCGATAAAGCTTCTTTATATAGAAAATTTTCGATAAATCTTCTTTTTATAGAAAATTTTCGATAAATCATCTTTTTATAGAAAATTTTCGATAAATCATCTTTTTATAGAAAATTTTCGATAAATCATCTTTTTATAGAAAATTTTCGATAAATCATCTTTTTATAGAAAATTTTCGATAAATCATCTTTTTATAGAAAATTTTCGATAAATCTTCTTTTTATAGAAAATTTTCGATAAATCTTCTTTTTATAGAAAATTTTCGATAAATCTTCTTTTTATAGAAAATTTTCGATAAATCTTCTTTTTATAGAAAATTTTCGACAAATCTTCTTTTTATAGAAAATTTTCGATAAATCTTCTTTTTATAGAAAATTTTCGATAAATCTTCTTTTTATAGAAAATTTTCGATAAATCTTCTTTTTATAGAAAATTTTCGATAAATCTTCTTTTTATAGAAAATTTTCGATAAATCTTCTTTAAATAGAAAATTTTCGATAAATCTTCTTTTTATAGAAAATTTTCGATAAATCTTCTTTTTATAGAAAATTTTCGATAAATCTTCTTTTTATAGAAAATTTTCGACAAATCTTCTTTTTATAGAAAATTTTCGATAAATCTTCTTTTTATAGAAAATTTTCGATAAATCTTCTTTTTATAGAAAATTTTCGATAAATCTTCTTTTTATAGAAAATTTTCGATAAATCTTCTTTTTATAGAAAATTTTCGATAAATCTTCTTTTTATAGAAAATTTTCGATAAATCATCTTTTTATAGAAAATTTTCGATAAATCATCTTTTTATAGAAAATTTTCGATAAATCTTCTTTTTATAGAAAATTTTCGACAAATCATCTTTTTATAGAAAATTTTCGATAAGTCTTCGTTTTATAGAAAATTTTCGATATATCTTCGTTTTATAGTTTTCGATATATCTTCGTTTTATAAATTTTCTTTTTATAGAAAATTTTCGATATATTTTCTTTCTATAGAGAATTTTCAATAAATTTTCTTTTTATAGAATTTTCGATAAATTTTCCTTAATAGCAATTTTGGATAAATATCTGTCTTTCAAATTAGTTGTGTTTCCCATTGAGCCACAATTCCCTCGACTTCATTTAGCAAAACTCTTATTAAATATTCACCAATCATATAAAATACAATAATTTATGTTTAAACATATATTTTTCTTATAAATTTAACAACAACAAAAAACTTGTATTCCCCCAAAAGACATTATACGCATAAAATAAGCATTTTATGACCATTATAACTTGTAATACACTTACATGTATGAATATATAATCATTATTATATAGAGAAAACCTAAAGGCGCTTTAATTTTTACGCCAATTTTAAAAACTGATTTATGTCTCAAATTATTTACATACATGCAACATGTACTCAACAATAATGCCCCAAAGGGTCGGACGGTCGGTTGGTCGTTTGTCGCTTTATACAATAGACTAAAACTTGAGAGTCTTTAGAATCTCTTTAGTGAAAAATATTTGTGGCTATTGTTGTTTGATTTTTTTTCTTGCAAATTTTCTTTGAAGACAAAAATTTCATTTTAGGTGTAAGAAAAGAGCATAACAGCTATGGAATACAAATGTTAATGATTATTATAATGAATAGGTGTAATAAATAAATTACATGTCCTTAAAGCTATGAATATTGGATTTGAATTTGTGAAAAAAAATATAAATTTTATATAAATAGATTCCATAGAATATGAAGGAAATTTAAGAATTTATTGATCCTGCTACAGTGGACATCTTGAGTTTACTTTAAATAAAAAAATTTTTAATTTTTCTTTAACTAACTTCTACAGCTTTCAACTAAATATTAATTTATCTTTTTCCTAGACCACTAGGCACCGATAGCTTAAACACAATCAGACAATTTCTATGTAGCTTGTCTTTCTACATTTCTATAGCAATATTTCATGAATAATTTAAATCTTTATAAAAAAAACAACAACAACAAAAACATCTACAAAAACAACGTCATTGTAACTCAATTAACCTGTTAACACTTTTTACAATTTTACAAAAAAAAAAAGAGAAAAAGCTCACAACCCAACAACCCCATTCTTTTGAGTTCCAATGTAACCAGTGAAAAAGAACACACTTATCAATGAATATTAAAGAGTTTCTTCTCGGTCTTTGCACACAACAAAAAACCATGCAATTCAAAGACTAGGAACTAAATAACTAAACCATCGCGATAAAACAACAAATGGACAGACAGTGAAACGGACGACAAAAGAAAAGAAGCAAAAACAACAAACACTTAAACACAATGTTGTCTTTGAACATAAAAGGAATCGTTAAAACAAGAACATTTAAACCACTAACCAGCCACTACACTTTATCTTAAGCGGGTCCATAAGAATGTTTGTTTTATTTTACGCTGTTGTTTTGCTCTTATTGGGTAGGGAAAAGAGTTATTTCAAGTATTTTTTTACTATTTCAGCTTTTAAATGTTTCCTTCCTCAATTCCTATTGATTTTTAAAATATGTGATCCTTCATTTGTTCCAGGTCCTACCAAGATATCTCGGTCCATGTTCTTTAATGGAAAGCTATATATAATCTGATTCATATTCATTAACCGTTTCACTTTGCAGTACCTCTTTCCAAAAGGTCAGGAATTGAATTTCAATTCTATATTCCTGATGAAAAGCTCTTCGGAGAAAAATTCTCTCTAATCACTGCACTCTTTATGTTTTTGAACCATATAAATCATAAATCGTTCTCACCCAGGTCAAGGTTTCTTCACGATACTCGAATCGAATGTGAAAAGGAAAACTATAGGGCCCCAAGTGAAGGACACCGAATTTAAGATTCTGAATAGTTTCAGTTCGAAATTCTCCTTTCCTAAAGACAAGGGTTTGAATTTCAGTCATCTATTGTTGAGGAAATGGTCTTCACAGGAAACTATCTAGTCACTGACTGCTTAAGTTTTTGAACCGTTTGAATTTGTAATCTCATGTTTTCGATGTTTCCGATAAGAATCACAGTTATCTCTTGACGATATTTGAATCTAAAGCGAATAGGATACATCGTTTTCCATCTGAAGAAGACCAAGCTCTATGGGAAAAAGTATAAAAGCTGTGCCTGTTTAAGTTTCTAAACCAAGTTTCAGCTTGAAATCACCCTTTCCTAAAGGTCAGGTATAAAATTTCAGTCATATATTCATGAGGAAAAGCTATTCGAAGAAACTTTTCTAGTCACTGTCTGCTTAAGTTTTTGAAGTCACGGTGAGGTGTGAAACGGAGTCATCTTTTGTCGATATTCGAATCGAATATGAAAAGAAAACCGATGCAGGTATGGCGTCATCTGAAGTAGGCCAAGCTCTTTAGTGACAATTCTCTATTCAGTGATTTTTTTAGTTTCTGAACTGTTTCAATTTGAAATTCAATTTGAATTCTTTCCAAAAGATCGCGGTTGGAATCCCAAAGGTCCATTGTTGAAAAAAACTCTTCATATACAATTCTCTAGTTTCCTAAAGGTCGTAATTTCGTTCCTAAAGTTCGAGGTGTTAAGCCTCTTGGTGATATTCAAATCGACCACTAAAAGTAAAACGATGAAGGTATTGGGCCATCAGAAGGAGATCATGCTCAGTGCCTCGTTTCAGTTTATCTCTCGTTTCAGTTTGAAATCCCCCTTTCCTAAGGCACAGAGTTTGAATACCAGTAATCTTTTGTCGATGTTTGAACAATGAGCTTCTCCATCTTTCCCCTTAAATTTGGCCACCTGTAGGTCCACTTTGTAGAATGGTTGCATTACCAATGTCTTCGAGCATCAAATGATTTTGAGATGCTTATATAAAGATATGAAGCTGCAGCTAATAATAGCAAGTCGAGCTAGACTTTGGATATGGATAGAAGACTTCATCTTTCCCTGAAGGAGTTTTCACCTTTCGACGATCAGTATTCTCGAATATTCTAGAATTCCATTTTTTCCATTGCGAATGATGAAGGTAAATGATCTTATTATTTGTGATCATTTAGCGCGGGAAGAGGATAAGCAATTCCTTATTGTTGTATTTCGTGTTTCCCTTTTTACCGTTTGTTAATTTTGGGAACTTGACCTCCAATAAGATTCCTCTACATAGTACCGCCAACTTCGAGCATCAGACTAATCGTCGGCCTCTAAGCGAAATAAGTACCGTTGGTATCTTTCATTTCAGTTTGTTCAGGGCCTCTGCATTCCCTCGGAATGTATGCTGACTCTTGGTGACCTTAAATAATAAGACTCGAAGAACAGAGGTAGTAAGGTTTCCATCTGGTTTCAGACTCGGCTCTGTTGGAAGATGACCTCTATATCCAAGTATTTCCTTATAGTACTTCGCAATATTGAGGTTTTGGGAATAAACCCCACATTCCCGAGAAATAGACAGAGAGTCACATATCAGGTCTCTCTATTTATTCCTCAGGAATATCTGACTACTTTTTTTTACTACTAAATATTAAGTTAAGAGAGAGCCCCAAATGTTTTTATGCCATCAAGATGTAAAGGTTATGTTTGATGGAAATTCTTGCAAGTTGGGGTTTTTAAAGAGTTTCATGACTCTGTTGTACATTAAAATTCTCTTGAGAACTTTATGCACCAATCATCGTAATCTTAACCCTTCGTAAGATTGACGTTTCCATTGGACTTTCTAAACCTATTCAGAACTGTTTGAATAATTCCTTTTAAATCCATTAAGATTAGGATCTGGAGATTCCCTGTTTAGCAAATTGATGTCGCTCTCTAATTTAAGAATTTATAAATAACTTTTACCCCAACCCAACAATCGAATAAACAAACCAACATACCAGAATAGAACCTTTATATGGGATGTTGTGGATTTGGCTGGTGGTGGAAGTCAAGATAAACTGCTTAAATGTATTCTTCTACTAGAGAGAAGTTAAACTTAACTCACGTTCGGTTAGAAAAATAAAACGTGCTAGACAGGCTTTTGGCTATTTTTGGTTAGATCAACCACAACTACCGCAGCAGCAACAACAACAACAACATCATCATCATTATCATTGTAATCGTTATAATCATAATCATCATTGTCATCGTTAACAAAAAAAAAACATTCAATGTATCTTCGGTAGCTGTTACTGATGTTGCACACTGCACACAGAGTACAACGTCATCATTATGATCATCGGTAGCAACATTATCACAGTTAAAGGTTGTTTGCTGTTGTTGTTTTTTTATTCGATTTCTGTTTCACTGTGTTTGACTCAATGAGCAGCAGCTTCCTCAAATATGATTTTGGGTTGACTTGTTTATACTTTATGGTCTGGTTTGTTTGTTTTTTTTTTGTGTGTGCAACAATATATAGTAAAGTGCAACATGTAGACGTTGCAATGAAGGTCAGTTAAAATTGATCATATATGGTAATAGATATACCGTTACTTTTTTGAATCATTGCGAAGATCATAGAGAGGAAGTTGTAAATTGTTTGTTGGTGAAAGAGTAAAACATTAAAGCAAGGGGGTAGGAATTTAAAGGATGGGGAGAAAGAGAAAGGACCTTAGGTCGCTAATAGATCACTTTTAAAGGTTTCCCGATCTCTACTTTTCAATCAAGACTCTGAAGGTTACTCTATTTTAAAATCATTTCTTAAACCTTATTTTTTCCCTTCGCCACATTTTAGAGTACCGAAAAATTATATATAAAAGTTGTGGAACTTGAACCAAAGATTACAACATTAGGTGCTAATCTTGATGAATCCATAAGACTACAGAAAGAACACGATGAGACTCTTAGGAATATACAGGTAAGTTCGATGGAAAGAAACTAAACTTTTCGATTCTATAATTTTCTTTTACAATCCAATTGCTAGAATTTACCCGGACCCATGGAAGAATTTGTACACAAAGCCGATAAATTACTGGCCAGTAAACGTATCAGTTCGGAACTAGTCAATGCCATGGCCGATACCTTAAATATTATATGGGGCGATATTTTACACCTGCTACAAGATCGTCAGAATATTTTACATTTATGCACAGAATTCCATGACAAAATGGTGCAATGTCAGCGACGTATGGATCAGTTGGAGGTGGCCTGTATAGACACCATGATACCCATAGAAGTGACAGCCGTACAAGAGTTCCTCAACAAATTCAAACAACTGCGCATCGATATGCTGACAGCTGTTATGGCCGCCCTTAAAGATGGCAATGAATTGTTGGCACAACTTCAAGAATTAGAAAATATGGAGAGTTTAGACACACGACCCGAGCACATAAAACGTGATGCAACACGTTCGGTACATCAAGTACAACAATGGTTGGAGGCTTTACACGATCGTCGCAATGCTTTGGAAATTGCTTGGCAAACGAGAAAAACACAATTAGAACAGTGTTTGGCCTTGGCCCTGTTGGGAAGAGAACTGCTAGAGGTGGAGTCTTCATTGCAGCAGCAGCGTAATGAGGTTACCTCAATGTTTAGTTTGGGCGAGTGTGAACATACTGCCAATAATGCTTTGCACAACTATAGGGAATGGAAGCAACAGGCTCTTTTGTTAAGAGATCGTGCTTTAAAAATAACTAGGGCCAAAGAAAAACTGCAGGCCTCGGGTACTTTTACCGGAGATGAGGCTTGTGCTAGAGCCTATAATGTTTTAAGTGCCTGTACAGAACATTTAGATTTAGTGGATCAGCGTGAACACTGGTTGCAGCAATCTCGTGATTTCTTCTCTAAAGCCGATAATACTCTTAAGGTTTTAGAAAAACTAGAAGTAGAATTATCTAATGTTAAACTGCCTCCCAATTCACCCGAAAGTTTTGCCATGTATGCTAAAGTCCACAGGGATGTGGGTAATTTTACGGAAGAACCTTTAAGATTAGGCTATAGCATACTAGATGAGGTAGGACGTACACAACCTGAGACACAGGGCATTAAGAGGGTATTAGATGAAATAGAAAATCGTAAAGCCTATATAGAGGGCATTTGTGCCAATAGTAATGAAGATCAACGACGAGTTCAACAGGCTCTTAAGGAATTTTTGGCACAATACAATGATCTATTGGAATGGCTAATGTCTTCGGGTCAATTGTATTTGCAACAAAACATACACATGGGTCGAAATCTCGAACAATCCAAACAGTTCCTATTGCAGCATCATGAACTCATGCAGGATTTGGAGGTTAGTTAAACACCTTTCTATAATAGATAAAAACGTAGAATTAAATTTTCCTTTCTTTCTCTTTCTATTCCCACAGATCAAGGGCGAACTTATTAATCTTTTACTGGAATCCATTAAAACCCATTTGGAATCTTTAAGTGCTCAACAGCGTTACGATGTTGATTCCAAAGCAGAATCTCTACACAAACATTGGATTGAATTGAAAGATTTGGTTTTGAAACGTGTCGATTGTGTTTCGATTTTAATCGAATTCTTCGAAAAAGCCAATGAATTTGCTAGTCAATTGGATAATTTGAAACGTCAGCTGGCGCAGACGCCCAATGAACAAAAATTGCAATTTTTACAGGAAACTTGGCAGAATATACGCAATGATTTTAATGATTTGAAAAATTTGGGAAATCGCTTTTTGCACTGGAATGTATGTAAACGATTTGTATGGCTTCATAGATATTTATACACAATTGGAATTCTCAATATTTATAAAACCTAAATTAGCTATTTACTAACATTTTGAAACGCTTGGCTTAGAAAATTGCTTTATTAGATTTGAAATACCACAAATCGCATGTGCTCTTCTTAGAAAAATGGCAACAGAGACCGATTAGGTTTTACAGCTTTGTCGAACAAAATCAAATGTGATTGAGAAATTCGAAACCCAGGAACGAGATTATACTTTTCTTAAGTAATACCACGAATCAAAATTAAACTTTGACCTCTGTCAAATCTTATTCCAATTTCGGAAAAAAAAACTAAAAAACAAATTATAAGTTAAATTTTTCACCAAAAATAAAATTTTCACAAAAATTTCAATTTTTATTAATTTTTCACTAAAAATTTAATTTTTACCAAAAAATTTACCTTTTCTGAAAAAAACGATTTTTCAGTAAAATTCGAATTCTGATTAAAAATCAATTTGCCTACAAAAATTCGATTCTTAACTAAAAATTTGATTAACAAAATTAACTAGAACTAAATTGGAACTAGAACTGAAGTAGAACTGAACTAGAACTGAACTAGAACTGAACTAGAACTGAACTAGAACTGAACTAGAACTGAACTAGAACTAGAACTGAACTAGAACTGAACTAGAACTGAACTAGAACTGAACTAGAAATGAACTAGAAATGAACTAGAAACTGAACTAGAACTGAACTAGAACTGAACTAGAACTGAACTAGAACCGAACTAGAACTAAACTAGAACTAACTAGACACTAGACTGAACTAGAACTGAACTAGAACTGGACTAGAACTGAACTAGAACTGAACTAGAACTGGACTAGAACTGAACTAGAACTGAACTAGAACTGGACTAGAACTGAACTAGAAACTGAACTAGAACTGAACTAGAACTGAACTAGAACTGAACTAGAACTGAACTAGAACTGAACTAGAAACTGAACTAGAACTGAACTAGAACTGAACTAGAACTGAACTAGAACTGAACTAGAACTGAACTAGAACTGAACTAGAACTGAACTAGAACTGAACTAGAACTGAACTAGAACTGAACTAGAACTGAAACTAGAACTGAACTAGAACTGAACTAGAACTGAACTAGAACTGAACTAGAAACTGAACTAGAACTGAACTAGAACTGAACTAGAACTGAACTAGAACTGAACTAGAACTGAACTAGAACTGAACTAGAACTGAACTAGAACTGAACTAGAACTGAACTAGAACTGAACTAGAACTGAACTAGAACTGAACTAGAACTGACTAGAACTGAACTAGAACTGAACTAGAACTGAACTAGAACTGAACTAGAACTGAACTAGAACTGAACTAGAACTGAACTAGAACTGAACTAGAACTGAACTAGAACTGAACTAGAACTGAACTAGAACTGAACTAGAACTGACTAGAACTGAACTAGAACTGAACTAGAACTGAACTAGAACTGAACTAGAACTGAACTAGAACTGAACTAGAACTGAACTAGAACTGAACTAGAACTGAACTAGAAACTGAACTAGAACTGAACTAGAACTGAACTAGAACTGAACTAGAACTGAACTAGAACTGAACTAGAACTGACTAGAACTGAACTAGAACTGAACTAGAACTGAACTAGAACTGAACTAGAAACTGAACTAGAACTGAACTAGAACTGAACTAGAAACTGAACTAGAACTGACTAGAACTGAACTAGAACTGAACTAGAAACTGAACTAGAACTGAACTAGAACTGAACTAGAACTGAACTAGAACTGAACTAGAACTGAACTAGAACTGAACTAGAACTGAACTAGAACTGAACTAGAACTGAACTAGAACTGAACTAGAACTGAACTAGAACTGAACTAGAACTGAACTAGAACTGAACTAGAACTGAACTAGAACTGAACTAGAACTGAACTAAAACTGAACTAGAACTGAACTAGAACTGAACTAGAACTGAACTAGAACTGAACTAGAACTGAACTAGAACTGAACTAGAACTGAACTAGAACTGAACTAGAACTGAACTAGAACTGAACTAGAACTGAACTAGAACTGAACTAGAACTGAACTAGAACTGAACTAGAACTGAACTAGAACTGAACTAGAACTGAACTAGAACTGAACTAGAACTGAACTAGAACTGAACTAGAACTGAACTAGAACTGAACTAGAACTGAACTACTGAACTAGAACTGAACTAGAACTGAACTAGAACTGAACTAGAACTGAACTAGAACTGAACTAGAACTGAACTAGAACTGAACTAGAACTGAACTAGAACTGAACTAGAACTGAACTAGAACTGAACTAGAACTGAACCTAGAACTGAACTAGAACTGAACTAGAACTGAACTAGAACTGAACTAGAACTGAACTAGAACTGAACTAGAAACTGAACTAGAACTGAACTAGAACTGAACTAGAACTGAACTAGAACTGAACTAGAACTGAACTAGAACTGAACTAGAACTGAACTAAACTGAACTAGAACTGAACTAGAACTGACTAGAACTGAACTAGAAACTGAATCTAGAACTGAACTAGAACTGAACTAGAAACTGAACTAGAACTGAACTAGAACTGAACTAGAACTGAACTAGAACTGAACTAGAACTGAACTAGAACTGAACTAGAACTGAACTAGAACTGAACTAGAACTGAACTAGAACTGAACTAGAACTGAACTAGAACTGAACTAAGACTGAACTAGAACTGAACTAGAACTGAACTAGAACTGAACTAGAACTGAACTAGAACTGAACTAGAACTGAACTAGAACTGAACTAGAACTGAACTAGACTGAACTAGAACTGAACTAGAACTAACTAGAACTAGAACTAGACTAGAACTGAACAAGAACTGAACTAGAACTGAACTAGAACTGAACTAGAACTGAACTAGAGCTGAACTAGAACTGAACTAGAACTGAATTAGAACTGAATTAGAACTGAACTTGAACTGAACTAGAACTGAACTAGAACTGAACTAGAACTGAACTAGAACTGAGCTAGAACTGAACTAGAACTGAACTAGAACTGAACTAGAACTGAACTAGAACTGAACTAGAACTGAACTAGACTGAACTAGAACTGAACTAGAACTGAACTAGAACTGAACTAGAACTGAACTAGAACTGAACTAGAACTGAACTAGAACTGAACTAGAACTGAACTAGAACTGAACTAGAACTGAACTAGAACTGAACTAGAACTGAACTAGAACTGAACTAGAACTGAACTAGAACTGAACTAGAACTGAACTAGAGCTGAACTAGAACTGAACTAGAACTGAACTAGAACTGAATTAGAACTGAATTAGAACTGAACTTGAACTGAACTAGAACTGAACTAGAACTGAACTAGAACTGAACTAGAACTGAACTAGAACTGAACTAGAACTGAACTAGAACTGAACTAGAACTGAACTAGAACTGAACTAGAACTGAACTAGAACTGAACTAGAACTGAACTAGAACTGAACTAGAACTGAACTAGAACTGAACTAGAACTGAACTAGAACTGAACTAGAACTGAACTAGAACTGAACTAGAACTGAACTAGAACTGAACTAGAACTAGAATTGAACTAGAACTGAACTAGAACTGAACTATGACTGAAATAGGACAGAAATAGAACTGAATTAAAACTGATTTAGAACCGAACTAGAACTAAACTAGAACGGAACAAGAACTGAACTAGAACTGAATTAATTTAAATATCCATAAAAATTTGTTAATGACTTTTTTAATATAAACCACAGTCTGTTACTGTCAGATATTTAAACGTAACCAAATTCACAAGTTTATTTCCAATATATTTATCTAAAAATTTCTCTAATATCTCAATTAGAAAACTCAAAAATTATTGCAAAATATCAAATATAATGAAATCATTTGACTACTGCATGGTGGCAAATTTTAAACATATTCTGACAATAGACACACACACATACATATACACAGAACATATGGCCCAGATTTATCAACAAAACAATCACTTGAACAAACCAATACAAAACAACAATAAAAATTAACAAATTTTTTAACAATTTAAAAATAAATAATAAAACACAAAATTAAAAAAAAAAAAGAAAATGCCACACTTGTACTTTCCTCCATACAAAAACATATTTTTGACAGCCGTTGTTGTTTAGTCCGTCCGTCTGTCTGCCTGTCCCTTTAACACAACACACGGTTCAGTTAAGCAAAAGCTGAAAAAAAATTATTAATGACTTGCTCCAGTTTTCATTCTTCACTTCATTTCAATTTTTTCTGGTTTTTTGGTGTGAAAGTGATATACAAATATTCAAAACGAATTTTCTAGGAAAATACTTGAAAATAAATACCAGAATACAAACACACAACATTGAAATTGGGAATTTACTTTTACTTTAAATTTTCTTTATTTTTTTGCTTATTTGCCAAAATTTTATCCCGGAAATTGTGAAAATATATGTCCATATTTTCAACAATAAACTTTTCCATAATGATAAAGTGTTGAAAGTAAAGGGACAGCAAGTAAAAAAAATTTAAAAATATTTCTGTGCAATATTACAGTTTTCGACAGCAATTTTTCTTTAAGAATATTTTCCATTTTGTTAAAAGCAAGCAAACTTTACAATAGCTTAAAGTGTAAAAATACTGTTGCCAATAGGTATCAGGAGGTTAGTAGAGATGGTTGGAGTTTATTTTATAAAAATAGACAGACAATATGTAGTCTTAAAATACCTAATTTAAGAGTTGCAGGGAAAGAAGAAAAACAAATTTGGAAAACATAGAAAAAGTATTATGTACATTTAGTGACAAATTTTCTATATTTAACACAATTTGGCTATAATTTTTTCTCTTTAAAGAAAAATTTGTTCCAAGAACTAGAACTGAACTAGAACTGAACTAGAACTGAACTAGAACTGAACTAGAACTAGAATTGAACTAGAACTGAACTAGAACTGAACTATGACTGAAATAGGACAGAAATAGAACTGAATTAAAACTGATTTAGAACCGAACTAGAACTAAACTAGAACGGAACAAGAACTGAACTAGAACTGAATTAATTTAAATATCCATAAAAATTTGTTAATGACCTTTTTTAATATAAACCACAGTCTGTTACTGTCAGATATTTAAACGTAACCAAATTCACAAGTTTATTTCCAATATATTTATCTAAAAATTTCTCTAATATCTCAATTAGAAAACTCAAAAATTATTGCAAAATATCAAATATAATGAAATCAAGAATTAGAATTAGTAAAATCCTTAAACTTTCACAAAAATTTTGCTTATAACTGAACTAAGTACAACTAAACTAGAACTGAACTAGAACTGAACTAGAAAAGAACTAGAACTGAACTAGAACAGAACTAGAACTGAACTAGAATTGAACTAGAATTGAACTAGAACTGAAACTAGAACTGAACTAGAACTGAACTAGAACTGTACTAGAACTGAACTAGAACTGAACTAGAACTGAACTAGAACTGAACTAGAACTGAACTAGAACTGAAACTAGAACTGAACTAGAACTGAACTAGAACTGTACTGAACTAGAACCTGAACTAGAACTGAACTAGAACTGAACTAGAACTGAACTAGAACTGAACTAGAACTGAACTAGAACTGAAACTAGAACTGAACTAGAACTAGAACTATAACTGAACTAGAAACTAAACTAGAACTGAACTAGAACTGAACTAGAACTGACCTAGAACTGAACTAGAACTGAACTAGAACTGACCTAGAACTGAAACTAGAACTGAACTAGAACTGAACTAGAACTGAACTAGAACTGAACTAGAACTGAACTAGAACTGAACTAGAACTGAACTAGAACTGAACTAGAACTGAACTAGAACTGAACTAGAACTGAACTAGAACTGAACTAGAACTGAACTAGAACTGAACTAGAACTGAACTAGAACTGAACTAGAACTGAACTAGAACTGAACTAGAACTGAACTAGAACTGAACTAGAACTGAACTAGAACTGAACTAGAACTGAACTAGAACTGAACTAGAACTAGAACTAGAACTGAACTAGAACTGAACTAGAACTGAACTAGAACTGAACTAGAACTGAACTAGAACTGAACTAGAACTGAACTAGAACTAGAACTAGAACTGAACTAGAACTGAACTAGAACTGAACTAGAACTGAACTAGAACTAGAACTAAACTAGAACTGAACTAGAACTGAACTAGACTGAACTAGAACTGAACTAGAACTGAACTAGAACTGAACTAGAACTGAACTAGAACTGAACTAGAACTGAACTAGAACTGAACTAGAACTGAACTAGAACTGAACTAGAACTGAACTAGAACTAGAACTGAACTAGAACTGAACTAGAACTGAACTAGAACTGAACTAGAACTGAACTAGAACTGAACTAGAACTGAACTAGAACTGAACTAGAACTGAACTAGAACTGAACTAGAACTGAACTAGAAACTGAACTAGAACTGAACTAGAACTGAACTAGAACTGAACTAGAACTGAACTAGAACTGAACTAGACTGAACTAGAACTGAACTAGAACTGAACTAGAACTGAACTAGAACTAGAACTAAACTAGAACTGAACTAGAACTGAACTAGAACTGAACTAGAACTGAACTAGAACTGAACTAGAACTGAACTAGAACTGAACTAGAACGAACTAGAACTGAACTAGAACTGAACTAGAACTGAACTAGAACTGACCTAGAACTGAACTAGAAACTGAACTAGAACTGAACTAGAACTAGAACTGAACTAGAACTGAACTAGAACTGAACTACGACTGAACTACAACTGAACTACAACTGAACTACAACTGAACTACAGCTGAACTACAACTGAACTAGAACTGAACTAGAACAAAACTAGAACTAAAACTGAACTAGAACTGAGCTGGACAAGAACTAACCTAGAACTGAACTAGAATTCAACTAAAAATGGTCTTTCGATTTACGCTTGACATAGGGTAACACTTAAAATTTTAAAGACATCAACAAATTTATATTTATATGACTGCTGGTTGAAAAGCAAAAAATAAGTATTTCGGTAAATCTTCTGTGATTTCTATTCTATTTAATTTTATTTTCAAATCTCAAGCAACTGTTGCAAAATGTTTATTTTGAGTTAATGTTGATTAATGGAAAACATGATAAATCTTTATAAATACGATCGCAGACAAAGTGCAACAAGTTGGAAAAAAATAGCACTTTTATCTATTCTTTATTTTTTATTAAAATAAATTTCTATATAATTTTTTTTCCAATTTACTTCTCGTTTATATTTTAAAAGCATTTCATATACAATTGAAAATGTGCTGAAAATAGATCTTTTATAGAATACAACTCTTTTTAAATGGCTTTTATTTTTTATGTTTTTAACATAAAACATGGCCATGTTGTGTTTTGGCTTCTTACCATAAATATTTTTAAACTCCATCAAGAAAAACACACAGCAGCCACAAGAATAAAATAAAAAAATAAATAAATAAATATTTACTCTCCTATATAAACAAATATGTATGTGGGGTTATAGCAATGAGAAATTTGTAGGATATAGTTGATATACAACGACTTGGAAGCATACTATATAGGGAGATATTTAGAGAAATATACGAAAGTTTTATCAACCTGAAAAGATCATGAAAATACAATGGAGTTTGATTATAGATCAGTGATCAGTTGTGTTGCGATCTTTTTTGAAAAGTTGTTAAATGTGATAGACTTTGACAAAATTTAATAAAAGGTAGGGTATTCATAGACAAGATCACACTTTTCTAGATTCACTGTTTTCTTTTTATCTGAGTATTTGCACATACTAAACCCAAAACAACAGCGATCTCTAACTCAATTTATGCTTTTTGTTGGGCTTTTTTGTTAAAGGAAAAACTAAATACAACAACAACTCATATACTAAAACATACAACAACAACATTAATACTATGTCTAAATTAATTTTTCCAATTTTCATGAAATATTTGTTCTCTCTCTTTCCAATTTTCCCTTGTCTATTTTCGGTCACCTCTTTATTCGTCTGCGTTCTCGCATCGCATAAACATCGACATTGTGTACATTTTATTTCGAAAAAAAAACTAAACGAAAACAAAAAAAAAAAAAAAAACTTTATATTTTAACGCATCAACGGAATTTGTGTAGATTTTGGATCCATATCTCGATACAAAATCCTCAGCAAATGCTGTCGAAGACATCCTAAATGGTTTTAGTAAGCAACAGATCGATGTAACAACAAGTTTGGAAAGTTGGACAACACATATAGCGGAAAAACGTGAAGTTGAAACTATATTGGAAAAGATCATGAGTGATAATGCAGAGGTGAGTATTATTTTTCTAGTTCAATAGTATCATTACCCAAAAAAATGTGTTCTAACTGAATTATTGAAGAAAGGAGTTGGTCAAAAACATTTGAATAAATTTGATTTCAAATAAGAAAATTATAGAAGGAAATTAATCTGTGAAGTTAAAAAGCAATGTCAAATTTGCCGGTACACAAAGTTTAAATAAGAGAATTTGAGAAATAAGTTTAAAAAGTGATATTTTTATTCTAAATAAAGCCCTTTAAAGTTTATTGCTCAATAAAAACTACCATTATAAAATTCGGAGTGAAGAAGGATTGAAATAAAACAGAATTAGAACTGAAAAACATAACTGAACTAGAATCGAACTAGAAGTGAACAAGAAGTGAAATAGAAGTGAACTAGAAATAAACCAGAAGAACTGAAATATAAGTGAACCAAACAATGAATTAGAAATGAAATAGAAATGAACTAGAACTAAACCAGAACTCCACTATAACAGAATTAGAATTGACTAGAACTGAACTAGAACTGAACTGAAGAACTAGAACTGAACTAGAACTGACTAGAACTGACTAGAACTGAACTAGAACTGAACTAGAACTGAACTAGAATCGAACTAGAATTGAACTAGAACTAGAACTGAACACTAACTAGAACTGACTAGAACTGACTAGAACTGAACTAGAACTGAACTAGAACTGAAACTAGAACTGAACTAGAACTGAACTAGAACTGAACTAGAACTGAACTAGAACTGAACTAGAACTGAACTAGAACTGAACTAGAACTGAACTAGAACTGAACTAGAACTGAACTAGAACTGAAGTAGAACTGAACTAGACACTGAAACTAAACTGAACTAGAACTGACTAGAACTGAACTAGAACTGAACTACGAAACTGAACTAGAACTGAACTAGAACTGAACTCGAACTAGAACTGAACTAGAACTGACTAAACTACTAGAACTGAACTAGAACTGAACTAGAACTGAACTAGAACTGAACTAGAAAACTGAACTTGATGAACTAGAACTAGAACTGAACTATAACTGAACTAGAACTGAACTAGAACTGAACTAGACTGAACTAGAAACTGAAACTAGAACTGAACTAGAACTGAACTAGAACTGAACTAGAACTGAACTAGAACTGACTAGAACTGAACTAGAACTGAACTAGAACTGAACTAGAAACTAGAACTAAGACTGAACTAGAACTGAACTAGAACTGAACTAGAACTGAACTAGAACTGAACTAGAACTGAACTAGAACTGAACTAGAACTGAACTAGAACTGAATCTAGAACTGAACTAGAACTGAACTAGAACTGAACTAGAACTGAACTAGAACTGAACTAGAACTGAACTAGAACTGAACTAGAACTGAACTAGAACTGAACTAGAACTGAACTAGACTGACTAAGACAACTTGAACTAGAACTGACTAGAACTGAACGAGAACTTGAAACTAGAATTGAACTAGAACTGAACTAGAACTGAACTAGAACTGAACTAGAACTGAACTGAACTAGAACTAGAAGGATCGAATGAACTAGAAAACTGAACTAGAATCATGACTAGAACTTAAATAGAACTGATCTAGAACTGAAACTAGAACTGAACTAGAACTGAACTAGAACTGAACCTAGAACTGAACATTAGAACTGACAACTAGAGAACTGAACTGAATACAGAACTAGAACTGACAAGAACTGAACTAGAACTGACTATAACTGAACTAGAACTGAACTAAACTGAACTAGAACTGAACTAGAAACTGAACTAGAACTGATCTGAACTGAACTAGAACTGAACTAAACTGAACAGAACTGACTAGAACTGAACTAGAACTGAACTAGAACTGAACTAGAACTGAACTAGAACTGACTAGAACTGAACTAGAACTGACTAGAAATTGAACTAGAACTGAACTAGAACTGAACTAGAACTGAACTAGAACTGAACTAGGACTGAACATAGAACTGGAACTAGAACTGAACTAGAACTGAACTAGACTACTAGAACTGAACTAGAACTGAACTAGAACTGAACTAGAACTGAACTAGAACTGAACTAGAACTGAACTATAACTGAACTAGAACTGAACTAGAACTGAACTAGAACTGAACTAGAACTAGAACTGAACTAGAACTGAACTAGAACTGAACTAGAACTGAACTAGAACTGAACTAGAACTGAACTAGAACTGAACTAGAACTGAACCAGAACTGAACTAGAACTGAACTAGAACTGAACTAGAACTGAACTAGAACTGAACTAGAACTGAACTAGAACTGAACTAGAACTGAACTAGAACTGAACTAAAACTGAACTAGAACTGAACTAGAACTGAACTAGAACTGAACTAGAACTGAACTAGAACTGAACTAGAACTGAACTAGAACTGAACTAGAACTGAACTAGAACTGAACTAGAACTGAACTAGAACTGAACTAGAACTGAACTAGAACTGAACTAGAACTGAACTAGAACTGAACTAGAACTGAACTAGAACTGAACTAGAACTGAACTAGAACTGAACTGGAACTGAACTAGAACTAAACTAGAACTGATCTAGAACTGAACCAGAAGTGAACCAGAAGTGAACTAGAATTGAAATAAAAGTAAAATAGAAATGAACTATAACTAAACTAGAACCAGAAGTGAACTAGTACTAGAACTAAAATTAGTACTAAACTAATATTTATATACAATATAATTGAATTTAATTCAAATTTATTAAACAATTTGTAAAATTTTAAATATCGACTAGTTTTAACAATTTAATTTTAACTTTATAATTTAAACATTTCTATTAAGAATGACAGACAGTTCACATAATAAATCAATATTTTAATTTTTTGTTTGTTTTCAATCTCTCCACCCACAGACCGCTACCAAAACCACACACGTGGATACCCAATTGTATCCGATATTTACTTCATCATCTGTTGATGCCAAACAACTATATGCGACCACCCAAGATAAATTGAAATTAGTGCTGCAAGATATCGATCAGGCACAACACGAAATACAAGAACGTGTTCACACCACACTCGCTATTCAAACGAAAGATCCGGAATCGATGCAAAAAATCGAACAGGTTATTAGCAATCTACGAACCCTTAAAGCCAAACTTGATGGCATACGTTACGACTACAAAACTTTGGTAGAAAGTGTTTTACAATTTTTAGAAAATGTTACGAAAATGCGCTACGAAATCGATAATTATTTCTTAAAGCAGCAGCAACAATACCAACAAAACAGCAATGATGCCATCGAAAACGTTGCAATAGCCGAACATGAGAAATTCCGTGATATGGTGATGGATAAATTTAGATCGTTGATCACACAATCAGAACTATTGATTGATCGTGTTAGAGCTTTGGAGCCACCAGGCGCCAAAGAAATTGATACTGATCGTATTTTGAAATTGCTGGAGAATTTACGCATCTATTTTGAATCTTCGAATAGCGAGAGAATGTCTTCATTGGAACGTTTGGAAAAATTGGAACAATTAAGATGATATCATGGATATCAATCGCAGTTTGGATAGTGTTTGCAAACATTGCAAGAGAATCAATAATCAAAGTGTTGACAGTTTGGCAGCAGCCAAGACGACATCTTTGGCATTTGAGTATTTTGAACGTACCATAGAGGTGAGTACACAAAAGAAGGGGAGATTCAGATAGAGCTCTTTTCAATAAGTGCTGATGTCATTTATAATTTGAATTTAATGGTTTAATTTAATTAATATTACTAAAATAGAGTTCAATGCCAAAATTTCTAAAACCAACAAAACATGAAATACGTTGGGGTTGTTATCTACAAACAATGGAGGTATTAATTATTATTGTTCTATTAGACTTTAATGTATCGAAATTGAAAAAAACCCAGTCAAATTTGTAAAAAGTGAAAAATAGATTTTTTGTACGATTGTAGTATATAACAATTGAAATACTTATTTATCATTCGAGCAGCTTTTAGAGCCAGTTATACAAGCTCAAACTATTATCTTTCGATTTTGTCGCAGGTATGCGATTTTAAAGATCTTCTCACTTCTCGTTCTGCAACAAATTTCGCTGGGATGTAAAAACTATAAATTACCATAGTGTCAATTGATTTTGTATTTGTTCGTTTTGTGTCCAGTCGTCACATTTGTTTTCTTTCAAACAACATTATGTACTATATAGTCAAGCATATGTCGTCATCTATTTTTAATTTCACTTTTTTATTTTTGAGTTTTTATATTTGAGGAATATAATTTATTTTTGCAGTGCATGACGTCAAATCTTTTTTCAAATCGTTGTTTTCCGCGATTTTATTTGTGTTTCTTGTGGGAGGGCAAAAATTTGTTCATGTCATGGCGCAGTAGCCTCCCATATAATGTCAATAAATATTTGCAAAAGCAAACAAAAAACATAATTTTAGACTATTCATTCATAATTTAGTTTGTAAATGAATTAAAAATACTTCATTATAAAAAATTTTACTTAATCGATCAACTGTCAATCAATTTGACAAACTGCACAAATCTTTTACATTTGGGTGCCTAATTAAGAACTTGGTTAATACTGAACTGAACTAGATTGGAAATAGAACTGTACTAAAACTGAACAAAAACTGAAATAGAACTGAACAAGAACTGAACTAGAACTGATCTAGAACTGAACTAGAACTGAACTAGAACTGAACTAGAACTGAACTAGAACCGAACTAGAACTGAACTAAAACTGAACTAGAACTGAAACTAGAACTGAACTAGAACTGAACTAGAACTGAACTAGAACTGAACTAGAACTGAACTAGAACTGAACTAGAACTGAACTAGAACTGAACTAGAACTGAACTAGAACTGAACTAGAACTGAACTAGAACTGAACTAGAACTGAACTAGAACTGAACTAGAACTGAACTAGAACTGAACTAGAACTGAACTAGAACTGAACTAGAACTGAACTAGAACTGAACTAGAACTGAACTAGAACTGAACTAGAACTGACTAGAACTGAACTAGAACTGAACTAGAACTGAACTAGAACTGAACTAGAACTGAACTAGAACAGAACTAGAACTGAACTAGAACTGAACGAACGAAACTGAACTAGAACTGAACTAGAACTGAAACTAGAACTGAACTAGAACTGAACTAGAACTGACTAGAATGAACTAGAACTAGAACTAGAACTAGAACTAGAACTGAACTAGAACTGAACTAGAACTGAACTAGAACTGAACTAGAACTAGAACTGAACTAGAACTGAACTAGAACTGAACTAGAACTGAACTAGAACTGAACTAGAACTGAACTAGAACTGAACTAGAACTGAACTAGAACTGAACTAGAACTGACTAGAACTGACTAGAACTGAACTAGAACTGAACTAGAACTGAACTAGAACTGAACTAGAACTGAACTAGAACTGAACTAGAACTGAACTAGAACGAACTAGAACTGAACTAGAACTGAACTAGAACTGAACTAGAACTGAACTAGAACTGAAACTAGAACTGAACTAGAACTGAACTAGAAACTGAACTAGAACTGAACTAGAACTGAAACTAGAACTGAACTAGACTGACTAGAACTGAACTAGAACTGAACTAGACTGAACTAGAACTGAACTAGAACTGAACTAGAACTGAACTAGAACGAACTAGAACTGAACTAGAACTAACTAGAACTGAACTAGAACTGAACTAGAACTGAACTAGAACTGAACTAGAACTGAACTAGAACTGAACTAGAACTGAACTAGAACTGAACTAGAACTGACTAGAAACTGAACTAGAACTGAACTAGAACTGAACTAGAACTGAACTAGAACTGAACTAGAACTGAACTAGAACTGAACTAGAACTGAACTAGAAACTGAACTAGAACTGAACTAGAACTGAACTAGATCCTGAACTGAAGAACTGAACTAGAACTGAACTAGAACTGAACTAGAACTGAACTAGAACTGAACTAGAACTGAACTAGAACTAGAACTGACTAGAACTGAACTAGAACTGAACTAGAACTGAACTAGAACTGTAACTAGAACTGAACTAGAACTGAACTAGAACTGGAACTAGAACTGAACTAGAACTGAACAGAACTGAACTAGAACTGAACTAGAACTGAACCTAGAACTGAACTAGAACTGAACTAGAACTGAACTAGAACTGAACTAGAACTGAACTAGAACTTGAACTAGAACTGAACTAGAACTGAACTAGAACTGAACTAGAACTGAACTAGAACTGAACTAGAACTGAACTAGAACTGAACTAGACTGAACTAGAACTGAACTAGAACTGACTAGAACTGAACTAGAACTGAACTAGAACTGAACTAGAACTGAACTAGAACTGAACTAGAACTGAACTAGAACTGAACTAGAACTGAACTAGAATTGAACTAGTTCAGGACTGAACAAGAACTGAACTAGAACTGGAACTGAAAATAAGAGTTATGTTAATAATAATAATGTTGATTCAGGTGTTGAGATAATATTGTGCAAATATTTTGTGTTTTATAACACACTGGGAAACATTTTAAAATTACTTCTTATAACCATCGACTTCTTTACCCATTGTGCATTATAAAGCCAAAAAATCAACACACTTTCATGGACCATACATACGATTGAGTACTTACTCATGCACACACAGTAGTAGTCTTGCATCAGATCTTGTTTTTCCCCACATTTTAAATGACAGCCACAGCTGTCAGGCCAGACCGACTGCATGTAATTAGAGAACTTATTTTCAGCGCAATTTTTAGAAAATGCTTTAATAGTTTCTGTAGAAAACAAATTTGCTTAATAGGGGTAAAATCCACACACAAAGTTTATGAAATAATAAATGCTTCCAACTGTTTGTGTCGTGAATGTTTGGTAAATAAATATAGAAAATATTATAGTTTATTGTCTAAACGTTTTATGTTCCATAACTATACATTTAGTTTGGTAATAAAATTATTAATAAATATGTTTTCTTAAATATTTTGTTTGCTATAGTTGCTCGAAAAACGTATAGAGAAATTCACCGAAACAACAACACAACAATTATTGATCTCAAATCCCGAAAGTGAATCGTATGTGAGAGATGAATTGAGAAAATTAAGTGATAAATGGCAACAGTTTAAGGATCAAGTTAAAAATAAACGCAAGTCACTAGATCAGGCAACAGATTTCTTTGAGATAATAGAGAAGGTAAGTTTATATTATATCTCTCTCGCTCTAATAAAATTCTTCTAAAAATATTTTTCCAATTTTCCAGATCGATGCTGAATACCATGAAATTAGTTACTTTTACAATAGTGTTTCCAATAAAATCACCTATTTACGTGATCCGGTAGAGGCCTCTAATCTAGTGAACGATATTGATCGTTATGTTAATGAACGTGAAGCTCCTTTGAGAGAAAATTAGACAATGCTGCTAAATGTTCTCATGACATGGGTAAGGTTTCTCAATTGTACAATGATGTCATGACGATTTTCCAATCGTTTATGAAACTTAAATCTGATATAACCATTGTACAAGAACGTCTTAAACATGAAGAACGTGCCAAAGAGCAGCGTGAGAAAGAGGCCAGAGAACAAGCTGAACGCGAGAAAGCGGCTCGTGAGGCAGAAGCACGTGAGGGAGCTGCTCGCGAAGAAGAAGCACGTCTACTAGCATTAAAAGAGCAAGCAGTACGTGAACAAATTGAACGCGAGAAAATGGCTCTCGAATTGGCAGCTCGCGAAAGAGCCATACGAGAAGAAGAGCAACGTTTAATGGCCGCCAAAGAGCAAGCAGCACGTGAACAAGCTGCTCGTGAATTTGCTGCCAGAGAAGCAGAAGAGGCTCGCTTAAGAGCTTTACGTGAAGAAGAGGCTCGTCTTCAGGCGGCACGTGAGCAGGCTCAACGAGAACAATTCGCTCGTGAGCAATTGGCACGCGAGGAGGAGCAAGCACGTCTTAAAGCCTTACGTGAAGAAGAAGCTCGTCTCCTGGCTTTGAGAGAACAAACCGTAAGAGAAGAAGAACAACGTTTACATCAATTGAGAGAACAAATAAGCGCGAAGAAGAAGCTCGCCAGCAGGCCTTTAAGGAGCAAATGAAACGTGAAGACGAGGCTCGTTTGCAGGCGGTACGTGATCAAATCGATCATCAACGTTTAGTCACCGAAAACATACGTAAAGATGTACAAATTAACCACATCTTTACCGAAATCAAATACTCTTCCCCCCAATTCACCAAACAGCTTAAAGATGCCGTTACACGTGAGAATGATAAATTCACTTTTGAATGTGAAGTTACTGGTAATCCCGAGCCCACGGTAGAGTGGTTTAAGGATGGAATTTCCATACAAAATAATCCCGATTATAAGACCAGTTTTAACAAGGGCATCTGTCGTTTGGTTATCGAAGAGACTTTCGCTGCAGATTCGGCTAGATTCACTTGTCGTGCTTCTAATTTGGTGGGTAATGCTGAAACCTCTGCCAATCTATCGGTACGTGAAAATGCTGCCGAGATCCAAATGATTGCTCCACGTATTGTACGTTTCTTGGAGAGTGGCAAGGCTAAGGAGGGTTCTTCTTATGAGTTCTCCTGTGTGGTCACCGGCAATCCCTTGCCAACTGTTCAGTGGTATAAAAACGATAAATGTATTGATGATTCACCCGATTATGTAATCAATTATAATAATGGTGAAGCAAAGTTGCGTTTCGAGGAAGTTTTCTTGGAAGATGATGCTGTTTACACTTGCAGTGCCTCCAATCCAGCGGGTATTGAACATTGTTCGGCTAGTTTGATTGTGGAACGTAAGTTTTTTTTGAAGGTTTTTGGGGAGTGATTTGAAAGTAATACATTTTGGATTTGGATTTTCTTTCTTTATAGCTTTGGAACCCACAGAAATGCCCCATTTCAAAATACCCCTCACCAATGCTATGGCTCGTGTGGGTCAAAAGATTAAATTGGAAGCTTTGATCGGTGGTATACCACGTCCCGATATCTATTGGTTACACAATGGCAAACCATTTTATCCCAGAGATATTAAGGTAAGTTTGATAAAGATTGATCAACTAATGCTAATTGTAAGCTGTTGTTCGACGGAAAGTCAAGAAGTTGGCAAATTGTGTAGTACGGTATAGACTATAGTACGTTATATTGATCAAACTATAGTCTGGAGTCCAGACTCTGAACTTATTCTCGACTATAGATTGGACTATAGTTCGAAATATATAATATAATCTGGACTATATACTAGAGTGTGGACTATAGATTCTACTATAGTCTGAATACAGACTATACAATATTCTATAGACTATACTATAGTCTGGACAATATACTATGATAAGTTCTGGACAGACTATGCTACTGTCTGGACTACAGGCAATAGTATAGTCTGTATCTAAGACTATACTATAGTCTGGATTCTAGGAAATATTAGACTATAACATATATCATAGTCTGGACTATAGACTACACTACAGTCTGGACAATTAGACTATATTACAGTCTGGACAACAGACTACAGACTATATTATAGTCTGCACTATGGACTATACTATAGTCTGCACAATGGACTATACTATAGTCTGGACTATAGACTATACTATAGTCTGGACTATAGATTATGCTATAGTCTGGACTATAGACTATACTATATATACTATAATCCAGACTATAGATTATACAATAGTCTGGACTATCGACTACACCATTGTGTGGAATATAGACAATATAATCTGGACTATAGACTGAACTATAGTCTGGACATTAGACTATGCTACAGTCTGGACTATAGACTATGCTATAGTCTGGACTATAGACTATGCTATAGTCTGGACTATAGACTATACTATAGTCTGGACTATAGACTATACTATAGTCTGGAGTATAGACTATAATATAGTCTGGACTATAGACTATACTATAGTTTGGACTATAGACTATATTATAGTCTGGACTATAGACCGAACTATAGTCTGGACTATAGACTGAACTATAGTCTGGACTATAGACTGAACTATAGTCTGGACTATAGACTGAACTATAGTCTGGACTATAGACTGAACTATAGTCTGGACTATAGACTGAACTATAGTCTGGACTATAGACTGAACTATAGTCTGGACCATAGACTATATTACAGTCTGAACTATGGGTAATACTGTAATCTGGACTATAGGCCAGATTACATTCTGGACTATGGACTATAGACTTATGTCCCGGACTAGAGATAATACTATATTATAGTCTGGTTTATAGACTATAATATAGTGTGGACTAGACTATAGTCTGGACAATATCCTATACTATAGTCTGGACTATAAAATTTACTATAGTCTGGACTACGGACTTGGCTAAAGTATTTTAAGTAGGAAACAGATATTCGTAATTTCGTAAAGTTTTATTTAATAATTTTTCTTAACTTTTGAGCTTTTTGCTCAAATTATCATAATACTAAATTAAAAATTATTTATTTATCTTTTATTAAAACCAAAAAAATAATAATAAAAAGTTTACATTTAACCAAAAAAATTAAAATACATAAAAACAAAGTTGACGTCAATTCCAAACAAAATCAAACCAACACAAAATAATTGTCCCAAATACACATTTGGTCTAAATTTTACGATAATATTTTATGACATTTTCAAGGAAAAACAAATATTTTGTTTAATAAAAAAAACTTTGGCAAATTAAATTAAATTAATGATTTAATAGACAACAGCACAAACTATTTAAATAACAATTTATAAACACTACTTAAGAATTTTATGGGTTTTTTAACTAATTGTATACTTATAAAGTGATAAATATTAAGAGGAATAAGTAGACACATAGAACTCTTGATGGATTCTGGATGTTAGAATGATATTGCTATAAGAGAGAAAGATACAGACCGAAAAAGATAGGAAGAATCAAATATATTTTACATAGTCCTTGACTATTTCACATCCTTTAAAAATCCTACAAAAGAAAATTTGCAAGACTCTATAACTGAGGTTCCCTAAATTTGCTAACAAAATCTGAAAAATTATTTATTAAACTAGCGGATGAAATAGTTTGTATTTTATATTATAATATAAAATTAAAATGTCACATCTATTGTGTACCATGAAAGAGAAAATTTCAGAATTATTTCTATGCTGCAAATACTATATCTACGCTCTGTAGAGGAGGTCTTGAAAATGAGGAGTAAAGATATATGCAGATAGACGTCATGTAATATTTGTGTCAAGTTAATTGAAATTAATTATTAATTACAGTATTTTCTTTATTTTCATTAAATCTTTTCGTTTGTTTTTGTTTTTACTACAATTTTTTTTTGTTAAAATGAAATATTAGTAAACAAATGGCTGATGATTAAATAAATAAGAATTGAGCAAATTAAATGGCAAGAGAGAATTTTGAAATGTCACTACTAACTATAGACTAGACTATAGACTAGACTATAGATTGGACTATAGACTAGACTATAGACTAGACTATAGATTGGACTATAGGACTAGACTATAGACTAGACTATAGACTAGACTATAGACTAGACTATAGACTAGACTATAGACTAGACTACTAGACTAGACTATAGACCAGACTATAGACTAGACTATAGACTAGACTATAGACTAGACTATAGACTAGAATATAGACTAGACTATAGACTAGACTATAGACCAGACTATAGACTAGACTATAGACTAGACTATAGACTAGACTATAGACTACACTATAGACTATACTATAGACTAGACTATAGACTAGACTATAGACTAGACTATAGACTAGACTATAGACTAGACTATAGACTAGACTATAGACTAGACTATAGACTAGACTATAGACTAGACTATAGACTAGACTATAGACTAGACTATAGACTAGACTATAGACTAGACTATAGACTAGACTATAGACTAGACTATAGACTAGACTATAGACTAGACTATAGACTAGACTATAGACTAGACTATAGACTAGACTATAGACTACACTGTAGACTAGACTATAGACTAGACTATAGACTAGACAATAGACTAGACTATAGACTAGACTATAGACTAGACTACAGACTAGACTATAGACTAGACTATAGATTAGACTATAGACTAGACTATAGACTAGACTGTAGACTAGACTGTAGGCTAGAATATAGACTAGGACTATAGACTAGACTATAGACTAGACTATAGACTATACTATAGACCAGACTATAGACTAGACTATAGACTAGACTATACACTAGACTATAGGCTAGACTATAGACTAGACTGTAGACTAGACTATAGACTAGACTATAGACTAGACTATAGACTAGACTATAGACTAGACTATAGACTAACTATAGACTAGACTATAGACTAGACTATAGACTAGACTACAATCTAGACTACAGACTAGACTAGACTAGACTATAGACTAGACTACAGACTAGACTATAGACTAGACTATAGACTAGACTATAGACTAGACTATAGACTAGACTATAGACTAGACTATAGACTAGACTATAGACTAGACTATAGACTAGACTATAGACTAGACTATAGACTAGACTATAGACTAGACTATAGGACTAGACCTATAGACTAGGACTATAGACTAGACTATAGACTAGACTATAGACTGGACTATAGACTAGACTATAGACTAGACTATAGACTAGACTAAGACTAGACTATAGACTAGACTATAGGACTAGACTATAGACTAGAACTATAGACTAGACTATAGACTAGACTATAGACTAGACTATAGACTAGACTATAGACTAGACTATAGACTAGACTATAGACTAGACTATAGACTAGACTATAGACTAGACTATAGACTAGACCTATAGACTAGACTATAGTCTAGTCTATATACTAGACTATAGACTAGACTATAGACTAGACTATAGACTAGACTATAGACTGACTATAGACTAGACTATAGACTAGACTATAGACTAGACTATAGCTAGGACTATAGACTAGACTATAGACTAGACTATAGACTAGACTATAGACTAGACTATAGACTAGACTATAGACTGACTATAGACTAGACTATAGACTAGACTATAGACTAGACTATAGACTAGACTATTGACTAGACTATAGACTAGACTGTAGACTAGACTATAGACTAGACTATAGACTAGACTATAGACTAGACTATTGACTAGACTATAGACTAGACTGTAGACTAGACTGTAGACTAGACTGTAGACTAGACTATAGACTAGACTATAGACTAGACTGTAGACTAGACTATAGACTAGACTATAGACTAGACTGTAGACTAGACTATAGACTAGACTGTAGACTAGACTATAGACTAGACTATAGACTAGACTGTAGACTAGACTATAGACTAGATTATAGACTAGACTATAGACTAGACTGTAGACTAGACTATAGACTAGACTATAGACTAGACTATAGACTAGACTATAGACTAGACTATAGACCAGACTATAGACTAGACTATAGACTAGACTATAGACTAGACTATAGACTAGACTATAGACTAGACTATAGACTAGACTATAAGACTAGACTAGAGATTAGACTATAGACTAGACTATAGACTAGACTATATACTAGACTATAGACTAGACTATAGACTAGACTATAGACTAGACTATAGACTAGACTGTAGACTAGACTGTAGACTAGACTATAGACTAGACTATAGACTAGACTGTAGACTAGATTATAGACTAGACTATGACTAGACTATAGACTTGACTATAGACTAGACTATAGACTAGCATATAGTCTAGCCTATTGTCTAGTCTATGGTTCTAGTCTGTATTGTGGTCAACAATCTAGTCTATAGTCTAGTCTATAGTCTACACTAGACTACCCTAGACTGACTAGACTAGACTATAGACTGACTCTAGACTAGACTATAGACTAGACTATAGAACTAGACTATAGACTAGACTATAGACTAGACTATAGACTAGACATAGACGACTATAGACTAGACTATAGACTAGACTATAGACTAGACTATAGACTAGACTATAGACTAGACTATAGACTAGACTATAGACTAGACTATAGACTAGACTATAGACTAGACTATAGACTAGACTATAGACTAGACTATAGACTAGACTATAGACTAGACTATAGACTAGACTATAGACTAGACTATAGACTAGACTATAGACTAGACTATAGACTAGACTATAGACTAGACTATAGACTAGACTATAGACTAGACTATAGACTAGACTATAGACTAGACTATAGACTAGACTATAGACTAGACTATAGACTAGACTATAGACTAGATTATAGACCACAATACAGACTAGACCATAGACTAGACAATAGGCTAGACTATATGCTAGACTGATATGTTCTAGACTAGACGTAGCATCTGACAAATAATATATGAGACCCAAATCTTTTGCAAATACCGTTAAACGATTTACTATAAAAATGAATTTTTTGGCAAATAAAGCGTTCGTGTGCCTTTTGACTATAGGATTTTATTTGTTTGCTGATGGTGTCTTCAATTTAATGGTGTAAGAATAATGATGATGATGATGTTGTTATTTGTTTTTCTGCAAAAATCTTTTTTTTTTAGCCTGGCGGCTGGTCGAGAGATCATCAAGATATTCGTGGGTGGTGTTCTTGTTCTTTTCTTCTTTTTGTTGCAGATTTCATTTTTTGTTTCAATTATTTTTTATCTCTTACATGAATGACCAATAAAATATTTCTACAATTTTCACCACAGATTTAATGTTGGCATTTTTTTTCGTGTTGGATACACAAGAGTGTTTGGATAAAAATGTCTTGTTTACTTATTATTTCTGATATGTTCTGATTTCGAATGAGTTTTGTATGTAAACATCTGAATTGTATATAATATACAAGTATTCAGATGTTTTGTATTTTGTTTAAAATTTTATTTTTGAAAAAAATTAAATTTTTGCATTAAATCTAAACCACATTTAAGAAAAAATTCTGAAATAAAAAACATCATTAAAATAGTTATTTTGTTTTCGGTGAATATAATTTGTTTGAAGATTTTTTTTGTTTATTTTAGATTGTATTGTAGGAAAATCGGAAATTTGTGAAAAGATACAGGGTGTTTAGGTTTTTGTGAAAATGAAATTTTTAATGAAAAATAAGAATTTTAGAAAAAACATTGGACTTATTAGTACAAAATTAACATTCTGAAGACTAGACTATAGTCTAGTCTATAGTCCAGACTATAGACTAGACTTTAGACTAGACTATAGACTAGACTATATACTAGACTATAGAATAGACTATAGACTAGACTATAGACTAGACTATAGACTAGACTATAGACTAGACTATAGACTAGACTATAGACTAGACTATAGACTAGACTATAGACTAGACTATAGACTAGACTATAGACTAGACTGTAGACGAGAATATAGACTAGACTATAGACTAGACTATAGACGAGAATATAGACTAGACTAGACTAGACTAGACTAGACTATAGAGACTAGACTATAGACTAGACTATAGACTAGACTATAGACTAGACTATAGACTAGACTATAGACTAGACTATAGACTAGACTATAGACTAGAACTTTAGACTAGACTATAGACTAGACTATAGTAGACTATAGACTATAGACTAGACTAGACTAGACTAGAACTATAGACTAGACTATAGACTAGACTATAGACTAGACTATAGACTAGACTATAGACTAGACTATAGACTAGACTATAGACTAGACTATAGACTAGACTATAGACTAGACTATAGACCTAGATATAGACTAGACTATAGACTAGACTATAGACTAGACTATGACTAGACCTAGACTAGACTAGACTAGATAGCTAGACTATAGACTAGACTATAGACTAGACTATAGGACTAGACTATAGACTAGACTATAGACTAGACTATAGACTAGACTATAGACTAGACTATAGACTAGACTATAGGACTAGACTATAGACTATAGACTAGACTATAGACTAGACTATAGACTAGACTATAGACTAGACTATAGAATAGACTATAGACTAGAACTATAGACTAGACTATAGACTAGACTATAGACTAGACTATAGACTAGACTATAGACTAGACTATAGACTAGACTATAGACTAGACTATAGACTAGACTATAGGACTAGACTATAGACTAGACTATAGACTAGACTATAGACTAGACTATAGACTAGACTATAGACTTAGACTATAGACTACTAACTAGACTAGACTATAGACTAGACTACAAACTAGACTACAAACTAGACTACAACTAGACTAGACTAGACTAGACTATAGACTAGACTATAGACTAGACTATAGACTAGACTATAGACTAGACTATAGACTAGACTATAGACTAGACTATAGACTAGACTATAGACTAGACTATAGACTAGACTATAGACTAGACTATAGACTAGACTAGACTAGACCTATAGACTAGACTAGACTAGACTTAGACTAGACTATAGACTAGACTATAGACTAGACTATAGACTAGACTATAGACTAGACTATAGACTAGACTATAGACTAGACTATAGACTAGACTATAGACTAGACTATAGACTAGACTAGACTAGACTATAGACTAGACTATAGACTAGACTATAGACTAGACTATAGACTAGACTATAGACTAGACTATAGACTAGACTATAGACTAGACTATAGACTAGACTATAGACTAGACTATAGACTAGACTATAGACTAGACTATAGACTAGACTATAGACTAGACTATAGACTAGACTATAGACTAGACTATAGACTAGACTATAGACTAGACTATAGACTAGACTATAGACTAGACTATAGACTAGACTATAGACTAGACTATAGACTAGACTATAGACTAGACTATAGACTAGACTATAGACTAGACTATAGACTAGACTATAGACTAGACTATAGACTAGACTATAGACTAGACTATAGACTAGGACTATAGACTAGACTATAGACTAGACTATAGACTAGACTATAGACTAGACTATAGACTAGATTATAGACTAGACTATAGACTAGACTATAGACTATAGACTATATTATAGACTAGACTATAGACTAGACTATGGACTAGACTATAGACTAGACTATAGACTAGACTATAGACTAGACTATAGACTAGACTATAGACTAAACTATAGACTAGAAAATATACTAGACTAATGACTATACTATATAATCTAGTACAGGAATCCCATATTTTAATAGACTAGACTATAGACTACACTATAAACTAAACTATAGACTACACTACAAAGTAGAATATAATATTCCACGAGACTATAGATTATAACTAGACTATAGACTAAACTATAGACTAGAAAATATACTAGACTAATCACTATACTATATAATGTAGTACAGGAATCCCATATTTTTAATATCCTACAAAGTCGTGGTACTATTTTAACATATTTCTACACCCTGTGCCTTCAAATGGGCAGTGTTCTCCTGACCCGCACCATAGCACTGCTGCTGCTCCACATGACTAAACATTATGCGAGTAATAACATTTGTTTTTTCCTTCACGCCACCGGATACATTCAAATCCCCATTAAAATACAAATTTTATTGTGTAAATAAATACACAAAACTACATACAAATGTACATATTTTTTCATAGATTTTTTTTTTGCAGCAAGAAATTAAAAATGAAAATCAGACAAATTATTCAAAATACAAGAAAAAAATTAAAAACAAAATTTTCAAAGAATAAATAAAAAATAATATACACTTACCATTTTCTATACTATCAATACATACAAATACTCACCACAGCCAACACATATACAGACACACTTGTAACTCATACATTCACATCCCTACTCCTACATCTAAACACTTGAATACAAATGTAAATAAATTTGTTTCAGATGCTGTTTATTTGAATATTTCACTTGATTTTTTCGTTTTCAAAACTCACCATTACTCACTGGTTTAAAATATTTTTTTTTGCAAATTATTTTCAGTATGAATACGGTCGTGTAACGGTTATAATCCCGCAAGCTTATCCCAAAGACGCCGGAGTTTATGTATTGACAGCTAAAAATTTAGCTGGTGAAGCTTATAGTTCGTGCAACGTAAACGTTAAAGGACGTCTGCCTAACGAGACATCCGATTCGGAAATGGCTTCCGATATGGATGTAGAACCCATCAAACCCTCTGTACAATTGGCCTTGAAAGATGTTTCGATATTCGAGGGCAAACCAGTGCGTTTGGACTGTGTTATTGTGGGCCAACCGGAGCCCGAGGTGATTTGGTATCATAACGATAGACCCGTGAAAGAATCGGCCGATGTACAGTTGCTGTTTCAGGGTGACAAGTGTTCGTTGATCATACAAGAAGTGTATCAAGAAGATGGTGGCAACTATAAGGTAGTGGCCATCAATTCGGCTGGTGAAGCCTCTAGTAGTTGTGAGCTGAAAGTGACCCCCTTGAATATAGCCGAACCGGCCACTAGGGCCCAATCGGAAAGACAATCGTTGGTCAAAGAATTGGAACCTAAATTTGAGAAATTCCTTAGTGATGTTTTGGTCGATGAAGGTGAAACTGTAGAAATGGAAGTAATGACTAGTGGTGATAAGCCCATGACAGCCAAATGGTTTTTAACCAATAAGGAATTAACCAACACCGATCGTTTCCTAATCGAATCCAATCCCAATGGTGGAGTCTTCAAATTAACCATCAAAAATGTTAACAACGATGACAAAGGAGTTTATACCGTGAAAGTGTGCAATAGTGCTGGTGAAGCTAAATGTTTCTCCCACTTGATTGTAAAGTCGGTGAATGCTCCCGAGAGCCAACGTACGCAACAAGTGGAGATTGTAGAACAAAAGACCTGTCCCGAGTTCAAGGAATTGTTCTCCGACAAAACTGCCAATTTGGAGGATTTGGTGAAATTCGAGTGTATTGTTAAAGGTAAACCCACTCCAAAGGTACATTGGTATTTCAATGATCAACCAGTGCATGGTCATAATTTCCTGGTTTCCACTAGTGGTGAACGGGAAGTTTTGACCATTCAAAAGGTAGGTCCCGATACCGTAGGCAAAGTAAGTTGTGTAGCTGAAAACGATGTGGGCAAGGCAACTTGTGTAGCATTTTTGGGTTTGGTCGGCTCTGGCCTAGAATGTATGCCGGCCCAGAGTAACATGCAAACCATGACTCAAGAACACAACACCGATTCGTCACGTGTCACCATTAAGAAGCAAACATACACAACCACTTCCACCTCACAAGTCAGTTCGTATGAGGGCAATATGCCTCAAACCGAAATTCACCATTCATCGGCTCATATCGATCAGTCATTGAAACAATTGGGTGCTCAACGTCCCGAAATTATGGAGTCACATCATTATCAGGAATTACACAAATCAAAAGATATGTCTTCACCGCATGTCCAACAGAAATCATTTGTACTTGTCCAATCGGCCGCGAATGGCTCCACTGCCTCAAACGCCATTGTACCCAGTTCGCCCACTCGTACACGTCGTGAAATTGCGCCTCGTTTTACTACCCCTCTAACTGGTAAGATTGTTGACCAGGGTGCTGATGTTAGTATGGAAGCCATTTATGACGGTTTTCCATCACCCGAAATTAAGGTCGAGAAAAATGGTGCCCAACTCTTTGACACTGATCGTTTAAAGATTGGCAATAAGTGTAATCGTGTTACCATCGATCTAAAAGAGGTTAATGTTGGCGATGCGGGTCGTTATGCTGTCACCGCCAGCAATACCATGGGTCAATCGACCAGTACAGCCGATTTAGTAGTCAAGAGTAAGTAGATTTTTTCTTTCATATGATTTATTTAAAAATTGCTTGTTTCGAATGTTAACAAAAGTGCAAATCAGACGCGTCGTGCAAGATGAACATTTGTTAAGTATGATATATGTATGTATGAGTGTAGCATTTTGCATTTTCAGTATGAGTTCATTGTCTAGAGATTTTGTTAAATCATTAATGTTTTGATCAGAATTTAATAGCTGATGTTCATAAGGGTGAAACTGTTTGCAAAACTGTGAACAAAATGAAAATACTGTGTATATTTAGTTCTGGTTTGTCCAATATTTGGGATAGAGTCGATAAATTAGCAAGGATATGTTTAGATCATATGAATGTGGATCATAAGGAGCTAAATTGGAATCAAAGTTATAGAAACGCTTAAGAATCGGTCGACAAACAAGAGATTTATAGAACATAAACTACACCATAATGCTAGACTATAGACTAGACTACTCACTAGACTATAGACTAGACTATAGACAAGACTATAGACTAGACTATAGACTAGACTATAGACTAGACTATAGACAAGACTATAGACTAGACTATAGACTAGACTATAGACTAGACTATAGACTAGACTATAGACTAGACTATAGACTAGACTATAGACTAGACTATAGACTAGACTATAGACTAGACTATAGACTAGACTATAGACTAGACTATAGACTAGACTAAAGACTATAGACTAGACTATAGACAAGAACTATAGACAAGACTATAGACTAGACTATAGACTAGACTATAGACCTAGACTATAGACTAGACTATAGACTAGACTATAGACTAGACTATAGACTAGACTATAGACTAGACTATAGACTAGACTATAGACTAGACTATAGACTAGACTATAGACTAGACTATAGACTAGACTATAGGACTAGACTATAGACTAGACTATAGACTAGACTATAGACTAGACTATAGACTAGACTATAGACTAGACTATAGACTAGACTATAGACTAGACTATAGACTAGACTATAGACTAGACTATAGACTAGACTATAGACTAGACTATAGACTAGACTATAGACTAGACTATAGACTAGACTATAGACTAGACTATAGACTAGACTATAGACTAGACTATAGACTAGACTATAGACTAGACTATAGACTAGACTATAGACTAGACTATAGACTAGACTATAGACTAGACTATAGACTAGACTATAGACTAGAACTATAGACTAGATATTAGACTAGACTATAGACTAGACTATAGACTAGACTATAGACTAGACTATAGACTAGACTATAGACTAGACTATAGACTAGACTATAGACTAGACTATAGACTAGACTATAGACTAGACTATAGACTAGACTATAGACTAGACTATAGACTAGACTATAGACTAGACTATAGACTAGACTATAGACTAGACTATAGACTAGACTATAGACTAGACTATAGACTAGACTATAGACTAGACTATAGACTAGACTAAGACTAGACTATAGACTAGACTATAGACTAGACTAGACTATAGACTAGACTATCGACCTAGACTATAGACAGACTATAGACTAGACTATAGACTAGACTATAGATAGACTATAGACTAGACTATAGACTAGACTATAGACTAGACTATAGACTAGGACTATAGACTAGACTATAGACTAGACTATAGACTAGACTATAGACTAGACTATAGACTAGACTATAAGACTAGGACTATAGACTAGACTATAGACTAGACTAAGACTATAGACTAGACTATAGAGTAGACTAGACTATAGACTAGACTATAGACTAGACTATAGACTAGACTATAGAAGACCTTAGACTAGACTATAGACTAGACTATAGACTAGACTATCGACTAGGACTATAGACAGACTAAGACAGACTATAGACTAGACTATAGACTAGACTATAGACTAGACTATAGACTAGACATGACTAGACTATAGACCTAGACTATAGACTAGACTATAGACAGACTATAGACTAGACTATAGACTAGACTAGAGACTAGACTATAGACTAGACTATAGATAGACTATAGACTAGACTATAGACTAGACTATAGACTAGACTATAGACTAGACTATAGACTAGACTATAGACTAGACTATAGACGAGACTATAGACTAGACTATAGACTAGAATATAGACTAGACTATAGACTAGACTATAGACTAGACATAGACTAGACTATAGACTAGACTATAGACTAGACTATAGACTAGACTAGACTATAGACTAGACTATAGACTAGACTATACCATAGATTAGACTATAGACTAGACTATAGACTGTAACGATTCTGTCATAAGGTGGTTTGTTTATGAGAACGATGCTACCTAATATTACGGCCGTGCTCGTCGGTGTGGGGGTGAGGTGTGTTCTCATATCAATAAAAAAATACTATAAATGAATCAATTACATAGACTTTACTTTAGGTAGCTACTTAAATAAATGATCCACAAAGACAAGAGATGAAGAAGATGCGGTAAAGGTATTAGTGTAGCTGTTGATGATATTTGCTACACTCTTCCAAAGCCCTCCCTCCATGCTGACAAATATTAGAGTTGATTGTCAGCCCAATAAAAATAAAAAAAAATTAACTAAATCAACCTAACCCATACCCTTGATTTAACTTTTCATGATAATAAAAAAAATTTATGATTTCATATTGAATATTATAATTATATATTGTAATATTTATTAAAATTAAATTATGATAATAATTAAGTAAAGTTGAAGTTAAATGAATTAGTTTACTTAAATTTTATTATCATAATTTAATTTTAATAAATATTACAATATATAATTATAATATAGTCTAGGCTATAGATTAGACTATAGACTAGACTATAGATTAGACTATAGACTAGACTATAGATTAGACTATAGACTAGATTATAGATTAGACTATAGACTAGACTATAGATTAGACTAGACTATAGACTAGACTATAGACCAGACTATAGATCAGACTATAGACTAGACTAGACTTTAGACTAGACTATAGACCAGACTATAGGCTACACCATAGACTATAGAGTGCAGTTTGTCTCTTTACATTATTCTAAAATATGTGAGACACGTGGCCACTTTAAATGTTGTTCTTCTCTGATCTCTATAAATCTAAACAAATTTCAAAGTAGTTTTACAAAAAAAGCGTATAATCAAATTTTGATCGCATATATCATAGAAATGCATAAAATTAAATGTCAAAAAATATTTACAATTGTGTAGTACAATGATCGCATGCAATGGTATTACAAAATAATGTAACATTTGTAAGAAAGAAAAAAAATTAAATGAAAATTTTTGGCAAACATTTTCATAAATATAAACAAAAATTAAAATTCGAAAACTTTTAAAATGTTTAAAATGCTATTCTAGTTTATGTGTTATTTATTTAATTTTTTTTTTTATAAAACTTGTCGATATATTCTTTATACAAAATGAAAATGACAATGATGATGATCGTGATTATCGTACTGTATTTTTTTTTAATGATGATGATGATGTTTTTGAAGGCATGTGTCCCTGACCAAGTGAATTCAAAGTTGATTTTTTTAAGAAAAAAAAGAAAAACAAATTTAATTTTAAAAATACTTTTTAAACAAAAAATCAATAAATGGAATATTAAGATGAAAATTAATTGACATTTAAACAAGAAAAAGCAATTGAAAGGAAATTTTAGAATTATGTAGAGAGGGATCTAAGGGGTTTGCGTTTTTGAAAAATATTTTTAGAAAAAATAAGAAATTATTTTAAGATTAACTTCTTATTATGATGTCATGTTAATTTCATTAACAAATATTTTCTTATGGGTTCAAAAGTTTCCATATTCCTCCCCTTTTGCAAACGATCCTGTTGAAATAATGTGTTACTGGAGCATGATGCTTTAGGTGGGCGTAGTTTTATTTAAAATTTAATTGAATATAATATTTTTTTATTCAGTTCAAATGTTTATTTTGGCAATTACAATACAAAAATATTTAATTGTTTATGTGTGTGCGTAATTTTCTTTTTTTATATTAAAATGTATAGGTGTTGTTTGATATGTGTTTTTTTTTCTTAATTTACTGGAAATTCAAATTAAAATAATTTTTGCTAATTATTTTTAGAAATTGTTATTAAAAATCTTATATGATTTATTTATTTATTTTTGCTAGAAAGAGAAAGTGTAATAAATAATTGTCTGTTAATTATACTTTTTGCACGTAATTTATAGACTCAAATAAACATGATCAATATTCATATATACATATGTATATATAGTATAAGTATAAACTGCTACATAGAGTGTATCCTAAATTATCTTCAAATACAGATGTTACCCAGATGTGTAATAAATATTTCACTTTAGACGGATTTGTGAAAATAAATTTTCTATTTGAATTCTTTTGAATGACAGTTTGTTTATGTTTTGCATATATTGCATTTAAGGTTTATTTCGACAGATTTGCGACCCGCTTTTTTTAAGCAATTGAACTGGATATTTCCTAGTGTCAAGTTTTTGACATTAATGTATACATCGATATGAATGATTGTTACTTGAAAGCAAACACATTTTTTTGGTAGTTGGGAATTGAAAGTGACTTCCTTGAATGTAGTCGAAGAGGTCTTTTAGGGTCCGACTGGGGTCGATTAAGTATTAATAAGTGTAGACAACCCCATGGCAGTAAAAAAATTACACAGATTAAATACAGGCTCAGGCTTTCTCAGGTTTGCAAGATATCGGGTCATAAAGATTAAAAAACCCGTTTTTATATACATATATACTTGACTACAGAAAAGACTATAGACTATGGACTAGACTATAGACTAAACAATAGACTAGACGATAGACTATAATATAGACTAGACTAGGACCAGACTATAGACTAGACTATAGACTAGACTATAGACTAGACTATAGACTAGACTATAGACTAGACTATTGACTAGACTATAGACTAGACTATAGACTAGACTATAGACTAGACTATAGACTAGACTATAGACTAGACTATAGACTAGACTATAGACTAGACTATAGACTAGACTATAGACTAGACTATAGACTAGACTATAGACTAGACTATAGACTAGACTATAGACTAGACTATAGACTAGACTATAGACTAGACTATAGACTAGACTATAGACTAGATTATAGACTAGATTATAGACTAGACTATAGACTAGACTATAGACTAGACTATAGACTAGACTATAGACTAGACTATAGACTAGACTATAGACTAGACTATAGACTAGACCATAGACTGGACTATAGACTAGACCTATAGACTAGACTATAGACTAGACTATAGACTAGACTATAGACTAGACTATAGACTAGACTATAGACTAGACTATAGACTAGACTATAGACTAGACTATAGACTAGACTATAGACTAGACTATAGACTAGACTATAGACTAGACTATAGACTAGACTATAGACTAGACTATAGACTAGACTATAGACTAGACTATAGACTAGACTATAGACTAGACTATAGACTAGACTATAGACTAGATATAGGACTAGACTATAGACTAGACTATAGACTAGACTATAGACTAGACTATAGACTAGACTATAGACTAGACTATAGACTAGACTATAGAACTAGACTATAGACTAGACTATAGACTAGACTATAGACTAGACTATAGACTAGACTATAGACTAGACTATAGACTAGACTATAGACTAGACTATAGACTAGACTATAGACTAGACTATAGACTAGACTATAGACTAGACTATAGACTAGACTATAGACTAGACTATAGACTAGACTATAGACTAGACTATAGACTAGACTATAGACTAGACTATAGACTAGACTATAGACTAGACTATAGACTAGACTATAGACTAGACTATAGACTAGACTATAGACTAGACTATAGACTAGACTATAGACTAGACTATAGACTAGACTATAGACTAGACTATAGACTAGACTATAGACTAGACTATAGACTAGACTATAGACTAGACTATAGACTAGACTATAGACTAGATTATAGGCTAGACTATAGACTAGACTATAGGCTAGACTATAGACTAGACTATAGACTAGACTATAGACTAGACTATAGGCTAGACTATAGACTAGACTAAAGATTAGACTATAGACTAGATTATAGACTAGACTATAGACTAGACTATAGACTAGACTATAGACTAGACTAAAGACTAGACTAAAGATTATAGACTAGACTATAGACTAGATTATAGACTAGACTATAGACTAGACTAAAGGCTAGACTATAGACAGGACTATCTACTAGATTCTCACAAAAAAATTTTTTTTTTGTGAAATTTACCGAAAAATTTTATTGAACAATTTTATTATTAATTTTAGTTCCATAACTCGCCTTACGAAACTAAACGCTTTCGCTTTTAAACAATTATTATTTAAAACTAGAGAGCTATTTTCCAACCCTTGCGCCTAATTGAAACGAAAAAATTATAAATCCCCAAACTAACCGTCAATATTTTGCCATTACAGAAACCATCTTCCCGCCCGTCTTCGGCAGACGTCTGCAAGCTCAAGTAGTTAAAAAGGGTGAAAAAATAATAATGGAAGTAGAGGTGACGGGTTTGCCCGAACCCACAGTGGTTTGGATGAAAGATGAAAAACCTTTGAATGAATCGGGTCTGTCACAACATAGACTACTAACACAAGGCAATACGCATAAATTGATCATCGAAAAGGGTAAGTAGGCAGGAACTTTTGAATTGAAAGATTTCTTAAATTTATTTTATTTATGATTAGGACAAGTTAGCGATTCGGGCAAATACATGGTTAAGGCCACCAATGCGGGCGGCGAAGCCAAAAGTATTGCCGATTGCGCTGTCTTGGAGCCCACACCGGAACGTATGCAAGAAGTGGTGAAGACCATTGTCTATGAGACGCCCAGTGAATTTAAATCTGAAGTAAGTTTGCATGTGAATATTAGAAAATGAGATATCATTACAAGACAGATTGATTGGTTTTAAAGACATTTTTAAATTTATTATATTTTTTTATTTATTTATTTAATTATTTATTTATTACCCTTTTTTATCCCCTTTTTTTATGAAATATCCCAATTTTTTATTTGATAAATGCATTTGTATTTATTTTTTATGAATTTATTTTATTTTTATATTTATGATATTTTATTTATATTTTATTTAATTTTTTTTAATAATTATTTTAAAATTGTAATGATTTTTTATATATTTTACTTGAATACATTTTTTTAAATTAAACTTTATTTTGTACAACTTTTTCTTTATTTTCATAAATTCTTTTTGAAAAAAAAACCACGCGCCTTCTTGTTCAATTATGACAAAAAAACTCTACAATTTTTGAACTTTAAACAAAATGCAAAATTAAACGCTTAAATTATTTATTTGAAAAAAAAAAAAATATATATATATTTAAATAATTTGGGGAATTGCCTTAATAAATATTTAATGGAATTATTTAATGCCTCATCTTTGTTTTTTCAATGCTTCCATCTTTGTTTGAAAACAATTCAAATTTCATTCCTACATTCCAAAAAAATATATATATAAAATGTGATTGTATTGTGATTGTCCTTGTACTACCAATACTACAACTGTCATCTCCAAAATAACCAACAAAAATATTACAATTACAACAACTTACTACTACTCCAACAACACTTTATAGACGCTTGCCAAAGAACCACAGTCGTTCGAAACCCAACAATCTGAAATAACCACCTCCAACGATTTGCATGGCTTATCTGAGTCAAAGATCATAACTGAGCATCGTTGCACTACCGAGGCAACCATGCGTCTAGAACACAAATCCGCCTACTTAGATTTGCCCGAATTACAACAACGTACTAGCAACAACAACACCACTTCAACAGTTCCCACACAAAACGAGATTAAAACTATACCAACAACAACAACAGCAACTAGCACCAACCAATACACTACTACCAACATCCCCATTAACCAGGATGTAACTGATTTCAGTCATCAGTTGGAACAATTAAAATCACTTTCATCCAATTTTGAAAATATGCAGACCAAGATTGGTTATACACAAACCCCACCACCAGTACCACCTAAACCTTATCCACCAGTAACTGCCACTATAGTACCGCCCGTTAATGAAAGCTACAACACCAGCTTCATGAACTCAACCTCAACCAGCAGCGAAAAGAAATCCTCTTCCTTTGAGTATTTCAAAAAAATCGATGAGGTTATTAAGGAAACACCCAAAGAGGAACAAAAGTTTGACCACAAACCCTTAAAGGTGGAAACAAAGAAACCTTCCTTCAATTTGGCAGAAGATTTGAAAAATTTGAATCTGATACCGGGTTCGCCACCCGAAATTTGTTTCATAGCCGATGGCTCTAAACCCAACAAACCCTCTTTAAATGATAAAATACAAAAACTAGAAGAAAGACAATTGAGCGGTAAAGAGCCTCCTCATGGTGGTATCTCTATATTTCCACCTCAGACACCCACTAAGGCTGCCAACACAGCTCCTACATTTGCTCCCAATATGCCTTTGGCTTCGGAGACCTATAGTCATGATACTACTCTAACGAAATCGGTAAAGGTGGAATATGGCCAACCGATCATGAGACCTGCTGCCACTTTACCCACACCAGCCCAACAATTTACACGTTCGCCTTCTCCAAAACCCTCTGCAGAGGGTTTGGCTATGTCTAAACTCTGGACTCCCAATCATGTAAGTGGTTATGAAAGTTGCACCAGTGAGTTAGAACAATATAATGATACGAAATCCCAAAAGCATGAAATTAAAGAGATAAAAATACAAAAATTACCCACACCCACGCAAGAGCTAAGTGCTCCCTTCCTAGTCAAGCAGGTAACACAATCGATACCCATACCCCAAGCACCCAGAAGTAAAACACCCATTGATGGTGTCGAACTAAAACCAGGAACTCCACCAGAAATTTGTTTTGCTGGACAACCAGAACAAAGGCGTCAATCTCTAGTCGAAACTATGGAAAGAACCCTAGAACAAAATCTCATACAAGGAGGACCCTCTAGGGTTTTACCACATTCAGTGCCCACCATAACACCTCAAAGCACGAAAGCCCACTACAAACCTCCACCACCCGTGGTACCTCCTAAACTGCAAACACCTCGTGGTGAATACTATGAAAGTGATTATGAAAGCGATCGTTGGAAGTATAGTGGCAGTGAATCGGATGAAAATACATTGCGTCCCGCTTTGAAACCCCATCAGGGTGCTTTCAAAACCAATGGTTATGCTGCCGATACTGAAGAAATATCCAGTTTTTCTAAAATGGAATCTTCCATGATGGAAAAGAAATCCTATTATGAAAGTTCCTCCACTTCAAATGCTACGGGTCCTGGTCTCGAGCAGCAACCCCCAGCCCAACTTTACTTTAGCTCCTCGAATGCCAGCCATCATAATGGTCCCGATAAACAGGAATCATTTGCTTCGCAAGAAAATAAATATCATCATGAGGATAAGGTTCGCTTAAAAAGAATAACTAAAAAAATTTTGAATAAAAAAATCAATTCAAAATTCCTTGTCCTTTTAAATGTCTGCAATTAATTCTGTAAAGTAGCACTAAAAACCTTATTATCGTATCGTAGTGTCGTATTTGTGTTCGAAAAAATTTTTTTGGAAGTCGTTAGCAAATCAAAGCTTTTTGTTTATTTATCTTTAACTTGTATCTAATTGTATAGTTTGTTCACTTTTGAAATGTTTTATAAAAAAAAAAGCTCGTAATTGTTAAATTTTTCGAATCAAACATTTGTCAGTTACGAGTGTTTAGTTAACCATCGCTATGTTGATGTTGTTGTTAAAAAGCTGTGTTGAAATTTTCATTTGAAATTTAATTCTGCCACGTTCCTGTAAATTAGCACTAATCCTTTCATTTATTCATTTCATAGAGCATTTTTTTATTAATCTTTCAATTTGCCCACTTACTCATTTATTTCTAAAGTATGCATTTTAGTTAATAATATGTAAAATTGTTCAAATTAGTTTTTAAGTTTTTGTTGTTCTGTTTTATATGTTAAAGTTTAAATTAAGGTTCTAGAGTTGCAAGCTATAAAGACCTTACATTATCGATTACACGATTATCAGGCTCCGATCGAATAATTCAAAAAGACACCTTTATTATTTAGATTATTTAGAATAGAACTGAACTAGTACTGAACTAGTACTGAACTAGAACTAAACTAGAACTGAACTAGAACTGAACTAGAACTGAACTAGAACTGAACTAGAACTGAACTAGAACTGAACTAGAACTGAACTAGAACTGAACTAGAACTGAACTAGAACTGAACTAGAACTGAACTAGAACTGAACTAGAACTGAACTAGAACTGAACTAGAACTCAACTAGAACTGAACTAGAACTGAACTAGAACTGAACTAGAACTGAACTAGAACTGAACTAGAACTGAATTAGAACTGAATTAGAACTGAACTAGAACTGAACTAGAACTGAACTAGAACTGAACTAGAACTGAACTAGAACTGAACTAGAACTGAACTAGAACTGAACTAGAACTGAACTAGAACTGAACTAGAACTGAACTAGAACTGAACTAGAACTGAGCTAGAACTGAACTAGAACTGAACTAGAACTGAACTAGAACTGAACTAGAACTGCACTAGAACTGAACTAGAACTGAACTAGAACTGAACTAGAACTAGAACTGAACTAGAACTGAACTAGAACTGAACTAGAGCTGAACTAGAACTGAACTAGAACTGAACTAGAACTGAACTAGAACTGAACTAGAACTGAACTAGAACTGAACTAGAACTGAACTAGAACTGAACTAGAACTGAACTAGAACTGAATTAGAACTGAATTAGAACTGAACTAGAACTGAACTAGAACTGAACTAGAACTGAACTAGAACTGAACTAGAACTGAACTAGAACTGAACTAGAACTGAACTAGAACTGAACTAGAACTGAACTAGAACTGAACTAGAACTGAACTAGAACTGAACTAGAACTGAACTAGAACTGAGCTAGAACTGAACTAGAACTGAACTAGAACTGAACTAGAACTGAACTAGAACTGAACTAGAACTGAACTAGAACTGAACTAGAACTGATCTAGAACTGATCTAGAACTGAACTAGAACTGAACTAGAACTGAACTAGAACTGAACTAGAACTGAACTAGAACTGAACTAGAACTGAACTAGAACTAAACTAGAATTGAACTAGAACTGAACTAGAACTGAACTGAACTAGAACTCAACTAGAACTGAACTAGAACTGAACTAGAACTGAAGTAGAACTGAACTAGAACTGAACTAGAACTGAACTAGAACTGAACTAGAAGAAGAACTGAACTAGAACTGAACAAGAACTCAACTAGAGCTGCACTAGAAGTGAACTAGAAGTGAAAATAGAAGCTTAGTAGTTGTTAAAAATCCCATAAATCTTTTTATTAAATACAATTTTGAATTTATTTCTTTGCCCCTAAATCATTAATAGTAGTATCCGATAATATCCTATGTAGCAATAAGTAGAGAGTTAGTTCTTTAAAATCTAAATTTTGCAAAAGAATTTTTCAGCTCATAGCTCATAGAAAAAACGCTTAATTTTGAACTCTAAAACTTTGTACCAGGCATGTATGTTTAAGTTCTATTAAAAAATACTTATGTTAAATTTAATCCTAAATGTTAAACACTTGTTCTTAAGCCACTAATTTTATAACAAAAGCCATTGTTCGTATGTTCTTTGAAAAAAGATATCCATTAAAATTTCTTCCACTAATTAAAATTTATTGCTTTCCTTCCCTTAGGATTATAAGGTTACATCGATGACCAAAAATATTGCCTACAATATGTCGTCGTCATCCACGACTGGACCCAAATTCCAGTCGACACCTATTAAAGCACCAGTAGCACCTAGTCCTATACCAGTGCAACGTAAGACACCAGCAGAATTCAGTGACTATAGCAGTGAAATTGATGAACGCTTCCGTTCTGTGTCACGCAATTGTGAGTCAGAGAGTGAAATTAAGGGCTATCGTGTAGTATTTCCACCTACACCAGTACCCAAGACGAATGGTCACAAATCGCCTGTAGTGGTGGTAACACCCTCACCCATGGAATTTGAGTCCGTGGCACCAAAACCCAAGTTTGAACCCATTAGACAAGAGCAAACAAGGCATGAGGTTAAAACCGAAACTAGTAAGCAATTTTATAGCTCTAAACAGCAACAACAACAGCAGCAAACCCAGCAAGTTTTCAAGCCTAAACCAGTAGCTGCTAAGTTCTTGGCTGCCGCCCAACAGCAACAAACACCTCCACCACCACAGCCTCAATTTAGGCCACAGCCCCAATATCAGCAACCTGCACCTAGTGCCCAACCTACCATGTATTACAATGCCATAGCTGGAACTCCTTTGCATATGGCCAAAATGGCTACTGAAACCAAGAATGTTATGCAAATGAAAGAGTCCTCCGAGACCTGTCAACGTGTGGTGAATATGCAACAAACCAAACGCGTTATACACTTCGATTCCCAAAAGGAAGAGTCTTCCTCACACATGCACAGCTATGGTCAGCAGCCTCAGCAGCAGCAGCCAGCCCAATTGGAACCTTTCCCTTATAGTCCCACACCATCACCACGCTGTACCCCAGCTCGTCAACGTGTACCACCACCTCCAACGCCCACAAAGTTCGTACCCGGTGACTTTAGAGAATCTGATTATGATAGTGAAATTGAGAGTGCTAAAATTGCACCCCTCTGGACTCCCATGGGTGAACAGGGTCCTCTACGTTTTCGTCATGTAGAACCACCACGTCCTGGTCGTTCCTGCAGTCTGCCACGTTCCTATGAACGAGTACTCTCACCCATGGAATTTGATCGTGGTCCTGAAATGCCCTCCAAAATTCAGGTAGATGTTAATGCTTTGCGCCAACAACGTGGCAGTAGTGTCAATCCTCGCACCCAATCTCTTAGTCGCCACTCGTCTATGCGCTCCAATCAACAGAACTATCAATCCACTCTGTACGAACAAGAGCAACAACAAAACTTTTCTCGTGATGATATGAATCTCAAAGTGGGTTCTCCACCCCGTTACGGTTATATACAATCTCAGGCCGAGGAGCAGGCTAAGACTATGAGTTCCACTTTTATGCAAAAGTCACACAAGTTTGTCGAAGATGTTCAAGAAGATCTACACAAGATGAGCAAAACGACTCTGGTTAATGGATCCTCCACCGAGCCACGCGTTATTACACACAGTTTTAGACCCGGTTTTAAGAGAGCACCCAGTGAGGGTGACAACAAGCCTCAGGCCTATCGTGATGAGTCCAGAGTTTCACAATACGGTAAGTTTGAAATAAAAAATAAAAAATAAAAAGTTTTGAGTAAAATCAGAGGTCTCATAGTTAACTAAAACTGTGTTGTCTTCATTTCAAGACCCTTAATGGTCAAAATTTTTATTTTTTGTTTAAAAATTTCCTTAGTTTGCTTGTTTTTAGTTTCTTTTTTATTCCAAATATCTCTTAATTTAACCCATTAGTTTGCTTTAGTTTCCTTAACTTAAGTTTTAATTTTAAGTTTATCTTTCTTAATTCAATGTCTACCTTTGTCCTTTTCCCCCCGATTTTTTATGTTAAAACCAGGTACGAAATGTGTTGATCCCAATACCGGTTTAATTTACTTTAAATATGATTTCGGTTATGAATTCGGTATATTATTCCCCGGCGAGGGTCACAAATTTGTGGCCAACAAATGGAATAGCTCGCAGTCATCATTACCCCCGACTACCTCGCAACAGTTAAAACAAACGGGTCGTAAGTCACCTTATCCCCTACCAGGTGGCCGTGATTTAGTTATACCCGTTCGTCATGAACGTTCCACAACCTCAACACCGACCCCTTTATATAGCTCACAGTCGGGTAGCGGTGGCTATTATTCAGATACAGAAACCACCAAACACACTAGAGGTCCTTCGTATAAGATGACCTCACCGAATGTTTCTTCTTCTTTTGCCATGAATAGACTTAAGAAACGTTATAGTCTACCCAATACCCAGGTGATCGATATCAATATCGATCGTCTTCATTCAAATGGTTCGCTACATAATTTACATCGTTTACCTTATCCAGGTGCGAAATGATTTGAAAGTGTCTTCGTTTTTTTTTTTTTGTTGTAATGTTTGTAAAATTTAATGTTGTAATTTGATGTTGTGTTTTAAATAATTCTAGTTTTTTTTATGTTTCTTTCCAAGGTTTGATCAAGCTTGACTTTGAAGCTTTCATTGAAATAATTTCATTTGTTTAATAAAATATTAAAAAAAGTATAAATAGTGGATCATATGAAGCTTTCAGCTCCCTTCTTCTACTCCTGTTTAATATCTATTCAAAAGCTTTCGAATTTCTGAAAATGCTTTCACTTAGTTTCATCATAAATTTTTACTGTCCCCTTCAGTCATCATCGATCAAATAATATCATTAAAAGTTTGGAAGTTCATTTTAATATCAGTCTTTGGCAACATGTTGCTTCTTTAAGCCGATTTGAAACAAAGTTTTAGACACAGAATTTTTTTAAATACAAAGTTTTATATAGGAAAAAGTGTTGTACACAAAGTTTTCTATTGAAAAATGTGTTATACACTAAATTTTCATTAGAAAAATGTATTATAGACAAAAAAAATTCTTTAGAAAAAGTGTTATACACAAAAGTTTCTATAGAAAAAAGTGTTATTCAAAACATTTTTTTAGAAAAAGTGTTATACACAAAATTTTCTATAGAAAAAAGTGTTATATACAAAATTTTCTATAGCAAAAAGTGTTATACACAAAATCTTTTACTAGAAAAAGTGTTATACACAAAATTTTCCATAGAGACAAGTAATATACACCAATTTTTCTATAGAAAAAAGTGTTATAAAAAAAGTTTTAAATACAAAAATTTTCTATAGAGATTTTCCAAATATTTTTTATAAAAAATGTTTTATACACAAATTTTTCTATAGAAAAAACTGTTATACAAAAAATTTTTTATAGAAAAAGTGTTATACACAAAATTTTCCATAGAGACAAGTAATATACACCAATTTTTCTATAGAAAAAAGTGTTATAAAAAAGTTTTAAATACAAAAATTTTCTATAGAGATTTTCCAAATATTTTTTATAAAAAATGTTTTATACACAAATTTTTCTATTCTATAGAATGTTATACAAAAAATTTTTTATAGAAAAAGTGTTATACACAAAATTTTCTATAGAATAAAGTGTTGTACACAAAATTTTCTATATAAAAAAGTGCTTTACACAAAATTTTCTATAGAAAAAAAGTGTTATACACAAAATTTTCTATAGAAAATGTGTGATACACAAACTGTTCTATAGCAAAAAGTGTTATACACAAAATTTTATATAGAGAAAAGTGGTATACACAAAATTATCTATAGAGAAAAGTGTTATACACAAAACTTTTTATAGAAAATATCGTTATATACAAAATTTTCTATGAAAAAAAAACTTATTGTAGAAAAAAAGTGTTATACACAAAATATTTTCTATAGAAAAAAGTGTTATACATAAAAATTTCCATAGAAAATAATGTTATACAAAATATTTTCTATAAAAAAAATTTTTATACACAAATTTTTCTATAGAAAAAAGTGTTATACACAAAATTTTCTATATAAAAAAGTATTATACACAAAATTTTCTATAGAAAAAGTGTTATACACAAAATTTTCTGTAGAAAAAAGTAAGATTTTCTATAGAAAAAAAGTGTTATACACAAAATTTTCTGTAGAAAAAAGTGTTATACACAAAATTTTCTATAGAAAACGTGTGATACAAAATTTTCTATAGAAAAAGTGTTATACACAAAACTTTTTATAGAAAATATTGTAGAAAAAAGTGTTATACAAAAAATATTTTCTATAAAAAAGTGTTATACATAAAAATTTCTATAGAAAATAATGTTATACAAAATATTTTCTATAAAAAAAAGTTTTAAACACAAATTTTCCTATAAAAAATCTGTTATACACAAAATTTTCTATAGAAAAAAGTGTAATACACAAATTTTTCTATATAAAAATACTGTTATACTCTAACTTTTCTATAAGAAATACAGTACTTCTTTTAAGAAAACATTTAAAAAAATATGTTCCGATCACCTTGAAACAAATTGACAGACAGTCGTCATGAATCAACTAAAATTTCAGATTGTTAAAACTAATTTTATGTTTTTTGTCACAAAATAAAAATTTGCTCAATTTCAAGACTTTTGTGATTTTTTACGAAATATTTAAAAAAAAATTTTTGAAAAATTAAATTTGTTAATGAATTTATGCAAGATAATAGAAAAAAATTATCTTTCATTACTAAATTTGTGTGCGTGTTTTTTGTAACATATCTTTAGGCCGTATTAAAATTATAAAAATATTAGCATAATTTTAGGCAACAATAAAAATTTAAACATAAATCTAAAATTATTTAGGAACGTAAAATTTAAAACAAATCCCATTAACCGTTTGTAAATGACATCAATAACATCTTCTTAAGCTAAATCAAAGGCATTATGACAAACATTTGAAAAATTTGCATGATTTACTGTTGTTGTTTAAAAAAATTATTAAATCTAGTTAATAAGTTTATAAATTAAGAAAAAAATAACTTAGAAAAAAACAAATAAATGTTGCATGTTTAAGTGTTTTAAAAAAAAGTGTTTATAATGACAAAATGCCTGCTTTCATAAAACTATTAAAAGGTTAAAAAATTATGTATTTGCAACATAATTTGAATACCTTTAATGTTTAAAGAAAAAAACAATAATCTGCTTGCTGCTCGCTGTAAGTGTTTGTGTTTTTGTTAAATAATTTTTCAAACTTATTTGTGTTAAAAATTATGTCATTAATATTACGAAATTATCGCAGCAGATCTACCACAAGATGTACCAGTTAATGCACATTTAAATCGCGATGATTATCCCCAAAAACCACCCATGTTTATAACGGTAAGTTTGATAGTCAATAACACTAATCAAAGGAAAATTGTTAAAATATAATTGAAACCCCACAGCCTCTTAAGGATAGAGCGGTGGTAGCTGGTCAACAGGCCCGTTTCGAATGCATTGTCCAGTGTCATCCTCAGCCCCAGGTTATGTGGAATAAGAACGGTTACGATTTGGAAAGTAGTAATAAACATATTTTAGAGTATAGAAATGGCGTATGTCGTCTAACTATACCACAAGCATATCCAGGTAAGATTTTTCTAAAATTTCCACTTTCTGAGGGTTTTAATCACAAATTATGTTTTTGTTTTACATTTTCTTTAGATGATGCTGGTACTTACTCTTGTTGTGCTTCAAATCCCTTGGGCACTGCTACCACTACCGGGTCTCTAGAAGTAACTGGCAAATATAATGCTGGTCAACGTTTTTAAGAAAAAAAAAACATATACAAGTTTTCATTTTCTTGCTTTAAGTTAGAATTATTGTTAAATTTAAATTATTACTCGCCGAAATGTTGGTTAAAAGGGACATTTTTGTTAACAAAACTAAAATGTTGAGAAACAATGAAAAAAACTATATAGAATAACTTTCTTACGAATATTATTACAACAAATAATGCAGGAGCTTTAAGCTTTGTAATTCAAGGAAAATGTTTCTAAACAAAAATTATATGCAACATGTTGTAAATCTCATGTTTCTTTTAAAATGTTGCAAACAAAACTTTGTAAAAAGCTAAAAAACTATTGATGCAGTGTAGAAAACATTTCAATCTAATATTCATTTTTACTTCAACAATAGTGAATTATAGTTTTTTTTCATTAGCAACATGTTGCTACAGTTCTGATTGAGGACAAATAGCTATTGTAATATGTTGCTATAAGTTGCAAAAGTCAGGTTTACAGGCAAGTAAAACTAAATTTTGTTAAAGAAAGTTTCTGATAAAGATTTGCCAAATAAACTCAATTAGTCTAGTCATCAACATGTTGCTGATAAGTTTGTGTAGAGTAATGTAAACATGTTGCTTAAATCGGTATAGCCAACAACATATAGGACATTGACATTAGTAGTTGAAACACAAAACCTGTTAGAAATTATATAAAAATCATCAATATTAGTCTATCACACTCAAGTGCAACATTGTTTCTCAACATTGTATCTCCTTAATCATATGTCACCCTTTAAACCAATAATTTTTAAAACATTTTTTTTTCTAACCCCCATAAATGTTTCTAGTGTTTTCTTCTCTCTTTTCTTTTAATTTAAATTTTTATTTAATTGTTTATTATTTCCAAAACAATTTAACCATTTAACCTTAATATTATACTATAACCCCCAGTCGTGCAATTTTGTTCTATTATATTTATAACTATCAAACGAATCTTAGGTCCCTTTAATATTTTTGGACTTAACTAAAGAAAAGTAAAAAACGAACATTTTAAAATGTTTTATTAATGCTTTATAAATCAATATTATTTAATGAAAACCAAACCAAAAAACAACAACGATGTTCATTAATTTTAATCATTATTCTATTATAGTATTACTTGTGTTTTTAACTAAAAATTAAAAATATTTCATTCTTTATTATATATTTTATTTAATTTCTTGTGCATTATTTTCAAATAAAGGTATTCAAACGATATTATTTATTAATTTTTGTTTTTTGTTCAAAGGGATTTTTTTTCTAAACTTTCTACATTTATAATATCTTTACGGACGTAGACGTAATATCTATTTACTGCACATTGCGTATACGTCACATACATATGTATGTATGTTAGACCGACTCATCCTGTATGAAAAACGTTTTTGTTTTGTGCTATTGTTCCCCTCTCAAAATTGTATGTATATATAATACACTTTTTCAAACAATTAGTAATAATCTAGATAGAGGGGGAGGAAAGGTTCGACCATAGTAATCCCTACACCAATTACTATCATATTTTAAATATGCATCATTTGTTGCAATAAAGCATATATCTTAAATTTTACCTTAATTCAGTTATATACAGGCAATTTTTTAATGGGAAACCTTTTGTTCGAAAGAGGCTTCATATGAGATCCTTGTAAAATTTTATGGAGGGATTTATGATTTTGTTACAGGTAATTATAGGAAATATAGGACACTTTTTATTTCGAAATATTAAGTAGGCGAGAAGCCATGCCCATGTACAAAATATTACACTAAAGACTGGATTATACTATAAACTAGACTACAGACAAGACTATACTATAGATTAGACTATAGACTAGACTATATACTAGACTAGACTATAGAGTAGACTAGACTATAGATTAGACTATAGACTAGACTATAGACTAGACTATAGACTAGACTATAGACTAGACTATAGACTAGACTATAGACTAGACTATAGACTAGACTATAGACTAGACTATAGACTAGACTATAGACTAGACTATAGACTAGACTATAGACTAGACTATAGACTAGACTATAGACTAGACTATAGACTAGACTATAGACTAGACTATAGACTAGACTATAGACTAGACTATAGACTAGACTATAGACTAGACTATAGACTAGACTATAGACTAGACTATAGACTAGACTATAGACTAGACTATAGACTAGACTATAGACTAGACTATAGACTAGACTATAGACTAGACTATAGACTAGACTATAGACTAGACTATAGACTAGACTATAGACTAGACTATAGACTAGATATAGACTAGACTATAGACTAGACTATAGACTAGACATAGACTAGACTATAGACTAGACTATAGACTAGACTATAGACTAGACTATAGGACTAGACTATAGACTAGACTATAGACTAGACTATAGACTAGACTATAGACTAGGACTATAGACTAGACTATAGACTAGACTATAGACTAGACTATAGACTAGACTATAGACTAGACTATAGACTAGACTATAGACTAGACTATAGACTAGACTATAGACTAGACTATAGACTAGACTATAGACTAGACTATAGACTAGACTATAGACTAGACTATAGACTAGACTATAGACTAGACTATAGACTAGACTATAGACTAGACTATAGACTAGACTATAGACTAGACTATAGACTAGACTATAGACTAGACTATAGACTAGACTATAGACTAGACTATAGACTAGACTATAGACTAGACTATAGACTAGACTATAGACTAGACTATAGACTAGACTATAGACTAGACTATAGACTAGACTATAGACTAGACTATAGACTAGACTATAGACTAGACTATAGACTAGACTATAGACTAGACTATAGACTAGACTATAGACTAGACTATAGACTAGACTATAGACTAGACTATAGACTAGACTATAGACTAGACTATAGACTAGACTATAGACTAGACTATAGACTAGACTATAGACTAGACTATAGACTAGACTATAGACTAGACTATAGACTAGACTATAGACTAGACTATAGACTAGACTATAGACTAGACTATAGACTAGACTATAGACTAGACTATAGACTAGACTATATAGACTATAGACTAGACTATAGACTAGACTATAGACTAGACTATAGACTAGACTATAGACTAGACTATAGACTAGACTATAGACTAGACTATAGACTAGACTATAGACTAGACTATAGACTAGACTATAGACTTGTTTCTTTTTTTCAGCAGAAGTGATCTTTTGCTGATCTTATAAAACTTTAAACGTACACTTACATATTTTCCAAATTATTTCATACAAACAGCCTGCCATCTTTTGAAAAAACCTAACAAACATAACAAACAAATTTCTAATGTTAAATTAACAATAGAGGGAGCCACTTTGTTTAAAAACTAAATGAAAAAGATCAATTCTAACAAAAAAGTACAAATATTTTCAACACACTTATTCAAAAAAAAGAGCTTTTAAGTGTAAAACAAAATATTTATTTTGGCAAGTTTCCAAAAGACATTATTTCGTTAAAAGCCATTTAAGAAAAAAAAAAAACATCTTAAAGATAAATAAAGAAAAAGACAGACGGACAATTGTTGACACAAGAAAATATTTTCAAAAATTAAAAATAATTTTAACCAAATTTTTTCAAAAACAATTGTTTATTATACAAAAAAAAAAAAAAGAACAAAGACTGGAAGAGTATGTAACAAATGGCATAACATCAATGTTTTAACAGAAAAACAGGAATTTTTATTTTGATCAAAAATTGATTGAGTAGTGATGGTTAATTGATTTTAAACTTTGAAATAATATTGTAGGCGATTTCCTGATTATTTTTTTTTGAGGTCTAGCAATTTGCTTTAATTTTCACAAAATTTTGGTTTTAATGAAATTTCCCTGTGGGTGGGGTTTCAAGTGAAAATAAACAATTTCTTGTTGTTTTTCTGAGTTAAATAAATAAACAAATACTTTGCCAATTTCTAGCACAGCGGGCATTAATTGTTTTGGGTTCTTTTGGCTTCGCTACCTTAAAGCAGGTGATCTCAAGGTACTTTAGTCTGATCGTTAGCGGACGTACGCAAACAAAACTTCGACTGCAAACCAAAACAAACAAACAAATGGCAAGTGCGAAATCCTTGACATTGCACGTTTTTTTTTGTTTTATACGTTTTTAAAAAAGTGTCATTCACATTATGTGTTGTTTGTTAAAGTTTTCAAAAAAAGCTAGCACAATTAAATAAAATTTTAAAAATATAATAAAATAAACTTTGGCAAAAAGATGTATTTTGGTTTAATGTTTCTTTCTAGCTGTCGGCCGCAAAATGTCAATGCGCAAAAACGTCTTTTAGCAACATGGCAAATACAGATTGTAAATTTTGTAATCAGATTTTTTGGCACACGCATCTTAACAGATCGCAGTAGATCTCATACACTTTGACACACTTCTTGTTAAAAATAAAAATTTTTTTACATGCAAAACATTTCTTTACATAAAATTTTCATTTTGTTAAAAACCCCAAAAGATCTTTTTCAATTAACAAAACTGCTGATCAGTTAAAAGTTTTCGCTTTTTTTTAGTTTAGCCCTGCCAACATTAATGCTTTAGAAATTGGCTCTAGAAGCTCATTAATCATTCTAATTTAAAATGATTTTTCAATTAGTAATTTTTCTTCTTCGCCGCAAATGCATTTAATATAATTGTCTAATCTTTATTTATTGTTTAATTTTTTGAGACAAAGAAAATTTTAAAAAAATATTATATGCCAAACCAAAGTTTTTCTTAAAATGTTATGATTTATTTGCAAAACTTGTCGAAATATATAATTGAAGAGGTTTTCTTTTATGGTTCAAGTACAAATTATTAATGCCAAAAGAATTTGCCGCAAAAAAAAAAATGTCAAAAATTTTAAAAGAAAAGGAAATCAGTATGACTCAGGTAGTTTGAACGTGGAGACCTTGAAATAGTTTAAGTAAATATCAGAGGGATTTCTTTGAAAGCATGACAACCGAAATCGCAAATTTCTTTAAACTAAAATGGAAACAAAATCGGCTATATATACTTAACAAAAGCTCTAACTGAGTAAATAAACCAAATCAGTGATATTTTCCATCAAAAAACGATTTTTATATGAAATATCTAAAATCGGTTGTAGATTCTTAAATAACGCTCTAATTAAGAAAATAAAGAAAATCTGTGATCACTCATATTTTCCATCAAAAATCGATTTTTATATGAAATATCTAAAATCGGCTGTAGATCCTTAAATAACGCTCCAATTAAGAAAATAAAGAAAATCTGTGATCACTCATATTTTCCATCAAAAATCGATTTTTATATGAAATATCTAAAATCGGCTGTAAATGCTTAATAACGCTCCAATTGAGAAAATAGTGAAAATCTGTGATCACTCATATTTTCCATCAAAAATCGATTTTTATATGAAATATCTAAAATCGGCTGTAGATCCTTAAATAACGCTTCAATCGAGAAAATAAAGAAAATCTGTGATCACTCATATTTTCCATCAAAAATCGATTTTTATATGAAATATCTAAAATCGGTTGTAAATCCTTAAATAACGCTCCAATTAAGATAATAAAGAAAATCTGTGATCACTCATATTTCCCACCAAAAAACGATTTTTATATGAAAAATCTAAAATCGGCTGTAAATCCTTAAATAACGCTCCAATTGTGAAAATAAAGAGAATCTGTGATCACTCATATTTTCCACCAAAAATCGATTGTTATATGAAATATCTAAAATCGACTGTAGATCCTTAAATAACGCTCTAATTGAGAAAATAAAGAAAATATGTGATCACTCAAATTTCCCACCAAAAATCGATTTTTAAATGAAATATCTAAAATCGGCTGTAGATCCTTAAATAACGCTTCAATCGAGAAAATAAAGAAAATATGTGATCACTCAAATTTCCCACTAAAAATCGATTTTTAAATGAAATATCTAAAATCGGCTGTAGATCCTTAAATAACGCTCCAATTGAGAAAATAAAGAAAATTTGTGATCACTCATATTTCCCATCAAAAATCAATTTTTATATGAAATATCTAAAATTGGCTGTAAATCCATAAATAACGCTCCAATTGAGAAACTAGTGAAAATCTGTGATCACTCATATTTTCCATCAAAAATCGATTTTCATATGAAATATCTAAAATCGGCTGTGGATCCTTAAATAACGCTTCAATTGAGAAAATAAAGAAAATCTGTGATCACTCATATTTCCCACCAAAAAACGATTTTTATATGAAATATCTAAAATCGGCTGTAAATCCTTAAATAACGCTCCAATTGAGAAACTAGTGAAAATCTGTGATCACTCACATTTTCCATCAAAAATCGATTTTTATGTGAAATATCTAAAATCGGCTGTAGATCCTTAAATAACGCTTCAATTGAGAAAATAAAGAAAATCTGTGATCACTCTTATTACCCACCAAAAAACGTTTTTTATATGAAATATCTAAAATCGGCTGTAAATCCTTAAATAACGCTTCAATTGAGAAGCTAGTGAAAATCTGTGATCACTCATATTTTCCATCAAAAATCGATTTTTATATGAAATATCTAAAATCGGCTGTAGATCCTTAAATAACGCTCCAATTGAGAAAATAAAGAAAATCTGTGATCACTCATATTTCCCATCAAAAATCAATTTTTATATGAAATATCTAAAATTGGCTGTAAATCCATAAATAACGCTCCAATTGAGAAACTAGTGAAAATCTGTGATCACTCATATTTTCCATCAAAAATCGATTTTCATATGAAATATCTAAAATCGGCTGTAGATCCTTAAATAACGCTTCAATTGAGAAAATAAAGAAAATCTGTGATCACTCATATTACCCACCAAAAAACGTTTTTTATATGAAATATCTAAAATCGGCTGTAAATCCTTAAATAACGCTTCAATTGAGAAGCTAGTAAAAAACTGTGATCACTCATATTTTCCATCAAAAAACGATTTTTATATGAAATATCTAAAATCGGCTGTAAATCCTTAAATAACGCTCCAATTGAGAAACTAGTGAAAATCTGTGATCACTCATATTTTCCATCAAAAATCGATTTTTATGTGAAATATCTAAAATCGGCTGTAGATCCTTAAATAACGCTTCAATTGAGAAGCTAGTGAAAATCTGTGATCACTCATATTTTCCATCAAAAATCGATTTTTATATGAAATATCTAAAATCGGCTGTAAATCCTTAAATAACGCTTCAATTGAGAAAATAAAGAAAATCTGTGATCACTCATATTTCCCACCAAAAAACGTTTTTTATATGAAATATCTAAAATCGGCTGTAGATCCTTAAATAACGCTTCAATTGAGAAAATAAAGAAAATCTGTGATCACTCATATTTTCCATCAAAAATCGATTTTTATGTGAAATATCTAAAATCGGCCGTAGATCCTTAAATAACGCTTCAATTGAGAAAATAAAGAAAATCTGTGATCACTCATATTACCCACCAAAAAACGATTTTTATATGAAATATGTAAAATCGGCTGTAAATCCTTAAATAACGCTCCAATTGAGGAAATAAAGAAAATCTGTGATCACTCATATTACCCACCAAAAAACGATTTTTATATGAAATATCTAAAATCGGCTGTAAATCCTTAAATAACGCTCCAATTGAGAAACTAGTGAAAATCTGTGATCACTCATATTACCCACCAAAAAACGATTTTTATATGAAATATCTAAAATCGGCTGTAAATCCTTAAATAACTCTCCAATTGAGAAACTAGTGAAAATTCGTGATCACTCATATTTTCCATCAAAAATCGATTTTTATGTGAAATATCTAAAATCGGCTGTAGATCCTTAAATAACGCTTCAATTGAGAAAATAAAGAAAATCTGTGATCACTCATATTTCCCACCAAAAAACGATTTTTATATGAAATATCTAAAATTGGCTGTAAATCCTTAAATAACGCTCCAATTGAGAAACTAGTGAAAATCTGTGATCACTCATATTTTCCATCAAAAATCGATTTTTATATGAAATATCTAAAATTGGCTGTAAATCCTTAAATAACGCTCCAATTGAGAAAATAAAGAAAATCTGTGATCACTCATATTTTCCATCAAAAATCGATTTTTATATGAAATATCTAAAATCGGCTGTAGATCCTTAAATAACGCTTCAATTGAGAAAATAAAGAAAATCTGTGATCACTCATATTACCCACCAAAAAACGATTTTTATATGAAATATCTAAAATCGGCTGTAGATCCTTAAATAACGCTTCAATTGAGAAAATAAAGAAAATCTGTGATCACTTATATTTCCCACCAAAAAACGATTTTTATATGAAATATCTAAAATCGGCTGTAAATCCTTAAATAACGCTCCAATTGAGAAAATAAAGAAAATCTGTGATCACTCATATTACCCACCAAAAAACGTTTTTTATATGAAATATCTAAAATCGGCTGTAAATCCTTAAATAACGCTTCAATTGAGAAGCTAGTAAAAAACTGTGATCACTCATATTTTCCATCAAAAAACGATTTTTATATGAAATATCTAAAATCGGCTGTAAATCCTTAAATAACGCTCCAATTGAGAAACTAGTGAAAATCTGTGATCACTCATATTTCCCATCAAAAATCGATTTTTATGTGAAATATCTAAAATCGGCTGTAGATCCTTAAATGATGCTTCAATTGAGAAAATAAAGAAAATCTGTGATTACTCATATTACCCACCAAAAAACGATTTTTATATGAAATATCTAAAATCGGCTGTAAATCCTTAAATAACGCTCCAATTGAGAAACTAGTGAAAATCTGCGATCACTCATATTTTCCATCAAAAATCGATTTTTATATGAAATATCTAAAATTGGCTGTAAATCCTTAAATAACGCTCCAATTGAGAAAATAAAGAAAATCTGTGATCACTCATATTTCCCACCAAAAAACGTTTTTTATATGAAATATCTAAAATCGGCTGTAAATCCTTAAATAACGCTCCAATTGAGAAACTAGTGAAAATCTGTGATCACTCATATTTTCCATCAAAAATCGATTTTTATATGAAATATCTAAAATCGGCTGTAGATCCTTAAATAACGCTCCAATTGGGAAAATAAAGAAAATCTGTGATCACTCATATTTTCCATCAAAAAAACGATTTTTATATGAAATATCTAAAATCGGTTGTAAATCCTTAAATAACGCTCCAATTGAGAAAATAAAGAAAATCTGTGATCACTCATATTTTCCATCAAAAAACGATTTTTATATGAAATATCTAAAATCGGCTGTAAATCCTTAAATAACGCTTCAATTGAGAAAATAAAGTAAATCTGCGATCACTCATATTTTCCATCAAAAAATGATTTTTATATGAAATATCTAAAATCGCCTGTGATTTTTATGTGAAATATCTAAAATTGGCTGAAAATCCTTAAATAACGCTCCAATTGAGAAAATATTTCCCACCAAAAAACGTTTTTTATATGAAATATCTAAAATTGGCTGTAAATCCTTAAATAACGCTCCAATTGAGAAACTAGTGAAAATCTGTGATCACTCATATTTTCCATCAAAAATCGATTTTTATATGAAATATCTAAAATCGGCTGTAGATCCTTAAATAACGCTTCAATTGAGAAACTAGTGAAAATCTGTGATCACTCATATTTTCCATCAAAAATCGATTTTTATATGAAATATCTAAAATTGGCTGTAAATCCTTAAATAACGCTCCATTGAGAAAAAAAAATCGATTTTTATATGAAATATCTAAAACCAGCTGTAAATCCTTAAATAATGCCCCAATTAAGAAACTAGTGAAAATCTGTGATCACTCATATTTTCCATCAAAAATCGATTTTTATATGAAATATCTAAAATCGGCTGTAGATCCTTAAATAACGCTTCAATTGAGAAACTAGTGAAAATCTGTGATCACTCATATTTTCCATCAAAAATCGATTTTTATATGAAATATCTAAAATTGGCTGTAGATCCTTAAATAACGCTCCATTGAGAAAAAAAAATCGATTTTTATATGAAATATCTAAAACCAGCTGTAAATCCTTAAATAATGCCCCAATTAAGAAACTAGTGAAAATCTGTGATCACTCATATTTTCCATCAAAAATCGATTTTTATATGAAATATCTAAAATCGGCTGTAAATCCTTAAATAACGCTCCAATTGAGAAACTAGTGAAAATCTGTGATCACTCATATTTTCCATCAAAAATCGATTTTTATATGAAATATCTAAAATCGGCTGTAAATGCTTAAATAACGCTCCAATTGAGAAAATAAAGAAAATCTGTGATCACTCATATTTCCCACCAAAAAACGATTTTTATATGAAATATATAAAATCGGCTGTAAATCCTTAAATTACGCTCCAATTGAGAAAATAAAGATAATCTGTGATCACTCATATTTCCCCTCAGAAATCGGTTTTTATATGAAATATCTAAAAACGGCTGTAGATCCTTAAATAACGCCGCATTTGATAAACTATTGAAAATCTGGACTATAGTCAAGAAATGAAATCTTTGCAATAATCATTTTTGATTTCCTCTATATTCTTCAGATAAAAATATCAAGACGCCATATCAAGTAATTTTCATTGATTTTCAATTAAGTCGTCAATTTTTTTACTTGTAAAAACAAATTTAGAAAAATTCAAAACATTTTAGTAACAAATCAACAAATATTTTTTGGCATTCGAATTTTTATAACTGAATCATCTTATTTTTAAATTAAAAAAAAAAATCTAAATATTTTTACTTTTACTTATAGAATGACAATATATATATTTATAAACAATTTGTCTGTCCAACATCAGGTGTGAATATTTTTTTTTTTTTTTTGTTTCTATTTTAAAATTTATGTTAATTTAAAATGAATCACAGCGGTAGTGGTTATACAATCAAATTTGATTAAGAACAAACATTTTGAAAAAAGATTGAAGAAATGTTTTTTTTTAGAATAAGGTCGGTTAAGCATTCCTGGGAAGCTGAAAAAAAAGTAGTAAGGAGAGAGAGAGAGAGAAAGATAAATAATTTATATTTTATTTTAAATTAGTCTGTCATATTTTAGTTTGTTTATTAGGGTTTTATAATTTCATAATTAAAGCAAATTATTAATGTTTTTCAAAACTGTTTTTTCTATGAGAAAAACATATTTTGAAATCTGTTTAATTAATTAATTTTAAATAATTTTTATTTTCTTTTGTATTTCAATTCATCTTAAAGTGAAAACAATTCATTTCACTCTCATTCATTTTTAACGACTTTAGTTTATTATTTCAAAATGTTTTATAATAATTTAAAAAAAATTAAAAAAAAAAACAAAAAACCATAAAAAAAATGTTTAATGATTATGACTGAAATTAAATTTTAAACAGACATGTGTAGAAATAAACAAAATATTAAAGAAAAGAAAGTGTCGAAAAAATACATAAAAATATATTACAAATTTGAAAAAAAAAAAATTGCATTTAAAAAAATTTTATGATAAATATGTCTAGATGAGCTGGCCAAACCAAAAATTGAAAGGAAAATATGAAATTAAAAAAAAAATTAAAATTATAATGGATGATTCCCACAATGACCTTGTTATTTAAACATTTTCGAGAAATAAAATCTAAAAATTTTTTTGAATAAAATTCTGACAAAATTTGGAAATCAAATTAACAAAATATTAGTTGGCAAATATCTTATAAGCAATTTATTTTGTGCACAAAAAAAAAAAAAAAAATAAACTAAACTAAAACTTGTGTGTCAATAGTGAAAAATTATGCAGAATGTACATAAATTTAATGAAAAATGTCAGGGTCTTTTAGGCAATTTTTTGCAGTGTAGACAAAAATTAAAAAAACATTTTCTATAACTACAACCATACAAGCTAAAGTTTAAGGAGCCTTAGCACAGGCCCTTTAACTCTCCCCAGCTTTGCATTAATTTCTTAAAACTCCTTAAATTCCAAGTATTTTCATTTCTATTTCATTAAAGTAGTTTGTTTCATTTTACCCCTAAAATATATTATGATCTCATATAAACATTTTTTTTTATATAATTTTCTTATTATAATGAGTTTTTTTGTTCTTCTTCAAAATGAATAATTTTTGATTATTTTAGATAAAAATTTTATTTAATTTCTTTTTATTTGTTTTTCTTTTTTTTTTTTTTTTTTGTGGGGGTGTACATTTTAGCAACAATTTACTTAGTTGAAACAAAACACACATTGTGCCTAAATAAAAATATTTTGATTTTAGTTTTTTTTGTTGTTGTATTTTAGCAAAACAAAAAAATTTAAGTGTGTATTAGAGAAATGAGATTAAATTTTCTTTTAATTGTGTCGCCAAAAAAGAAAAGTTGTGCCATTTTGACACCCTACACTGACCTTGAGGAAAATGGGTGTGGGGTATTTGAAATGTGCCACACTAGAATATAGACTATAGAATAGACTATAGACTAGACTATAGACTAGACTATAGACTAGACTATAGACTATAGACTATACTATAGACTAGACTATAGACTAGACTATAGACTAGACTATAGACTATACTATAGACTAGACTATAGAATAGACTGTAGATAAGAATATAGACTAGACTATAGACTAGACTATAAACTAGACTATAGACTAGACTTTAGACTAGATAAGACTAGACTAGACTAGACTAGACTATAGACTAGACTAGACTAGAGACTATAGACTATATAGTCTATATAGACTATAGACTAGACTATAGACTAGACTATAGACTAGACTATAGACTAGACTATAGACTAGACTATAGACTAAACTATAGACTAGACTATAGACTAGACTATAGACTAGACTATAGACTAGACTATAGACTAGACTATAGACTAGACTATAGACTAGACTATAGACTAGACTATAGACTAGACTATAGACTAGACTATAGACTAGACTATAGACTAGACTATAGACTAGACTATAGACTAGACTATAGACTAGACTATAGACTAGACTATAGACTAGACTATAGACTAGACTATAGACTAGACTATAGACTAGACTATAGACTAGACTATAGACTAGACTATAGACTAGACTATAGACTAGACTATAGACTAGACCATAGACTAGACTATAGACTAGACTATAGACTAGACTATAGACTAGACTATAGACTAGACTATAGACTAGACTATAGACTAGACTATAGACTAGACTATAGACTAGACTATAGACTAGACTATAGACTAGACTATAGACTAGACTATAGACTAGACTATAGACTAGATAGACTAGACTATAGACTAGACTATAGACTAGACTATAGACTAGACTATAGACTAGACTATAGACTAGACTATAGACTAGACTATAGACTAGACTATAGACTAGACTATAGGCTAGACTATAGACTAGACTATAGGCTAGACTATAGGCTAGACTATAGACTAGACTATAGACTAGACTATAGACTAGACTATAGACTATACTATAGACTAGACTATAGACTAGACTATAGACTATACTATAGACTAGACTATAGACTAGACTATAGACTAGACTATAGACTAGACTATAGACTAGATTATAGACTAGACTATAGACTAGACTATAGACTAGACTATAGACTAGACTATAGACTAGACTATAGACTAGACTATAGACTAGACTATAGACTAGACTATAGACTAGACTATAGACTAGACTATAGACTAGACTATAGACTAGACTATAGACTAGACTAGACTAGACTATAGACTAGACTATAGACTAGACTAGACTAGACTATAGACTAGACTATAGACTAGACTATAGACTAGACTATAGACTAGACTATAGACTAGACTATAGACTAGACTACTATAGACTAGACTATAGACTAGACTATAGACTAGACTATAGACTAGACTATAGACTAGACTATAGACTAGACTATAGACTAGACTATAGACTAGACTATAGACTAGACTATAGACTAGACTATAGACTAGACTATAGACTAGACTATAGACTAGACTATAGACTAGACTATAGACTAGACTATAGACTAGACTATAGTCAGGACTATAAAGTAGACTATAGTCAGGAATATAGAGTAGACTACAGTCAAGAATATAGAATAGACTAGAGTATATTCAGGATTATAGACTAGACTATAGTTAGGATTATAGACTAGACTATGGTTGGGACTGCAGACTAGACTATAGTTAGGACTATAGACTAGACTATATTCAGTACTATATAATAGACTATATTCAGGACTATAGACTAGACTATATTCAGGACTATAGTCTAGACTATGCTAGACTACATTCAGGACTATAAACTAGACTATAGTCAGGACTATGGGCTGGACTATGGTCAGGACTATAAACTAGACTATGGTCAGGACTATAGACTAGGCTATGGTCAGGACTATAGACTATGCTATCGTCAGGACTATAGACTAGACTACAGTCAAGACTATGGACAAGACGATAGTCGAGACTAAAGTCAGGACTATGGACTAGACGATAGTCACTTCTGGTTCTGACTATAGTTAAAACTATAGACAAAATAAAAATTTAATAGCTGACAAAAAATAGTAGAAACGTGAGAATAAAGAAGAAGTAACCGTGAATTCTACTTCTTTTTCCCTTCTTTCTTTTACGTTACTTTATTTCACAATTTCCTCTACACAAAGCAGTAAAATATATAAACGAATTTCAAAGACTTAAGGTTATATTTTTACTGCCAAAATTTTTTAGTAAGCGATTAATAATCATCTTAATTATAAAATCCATAAATTTTAAAATTTAAATACCCATAAAATTCAAGATAACGTCAGCATTAAAATATGCTTATACATAAAGAAAATTATTTTATTTAAACAAATTAGGTGCAGATATTTATCTTAAGCTCTCACATAACAAAACTATTAAACGGAAACGATCACAATTTTATAATTTTTTTTTTATAATTTTATAAAAAGCTTCCTAATTCCAAAAACATCTAAATTATATAGACAGCAGGAAATGTGAAAAATTCTATTGATTTTCTTAAATCAAAATAATTCTTTTCGCATTTTTCTTAATGTTCAATGTTTCGAGAATTAATTTCAATAAATTTTTAATTAACTGCACTTACAGTTGTTGTTCATTTGTCTGTCGGCGTTTGAATTTCCGCATTTGGCAGGAGCAAAACGAAACGAAACTAAAACCTCTTCTGCCATATTTGTGTCTCTTCGATGTAATTATAAACATAATTTTTTTAATGAAAAATTAAATTTTAGAAAAAATTAGACATATTATTTAATATTTATTAGAGGCGGATTGCAGTCTCTACACTGTTGCCATCACGACGGACATTGTACGAGTTGGTTTAAATAAAAAAACTCTTAAGAACCAATTAAATTTAATACGATGATAATTTTGGCTGTAATTCAATTTATTTGCTTGTTTTTAAGTTTTGGGCTATAAACGCATAATGAAATTATTGTGACATTTCCGGAATTATTTCAAATTTAGAGAATATTTAAATATAAACACAAATTTAATTGATTTAATCATTATTGGAATATTATTGTTTAAGAAAGAAAAACATATTGAAGCATATAAGTAATTAAGGTAGCACTATGGGACTGTGTTAAAACTTAGTCGCAACCCCAAAATTCCTCTTCCACTTTTTAATTAAAACATTCAAATTTTCAAAATGTAAATTTTTTTTAACACATGCATAAACATAATTTTTAGTAAAAGCAATTTGTTATGGTTTTCTTTCGGAAAATTTGGCTTTTTAAACAACTCATTAACATGACCCAAATATTTTTGCGTGGTCTGTTAAAAAACTTTCAATAAAACTAAACGAACAATTTAAATTATTTCAAATTTGTTTACAATATTATGAAAGAAAGAAAAAATTACAGAAAAAAAAAAATCATTAAATAACATGGTTGGTAATTTTAAACAATAGAATTTGCTAAATAATATAATAAATAAAAACACATTTGTACAAGAATTCTTAAAAAAGAAAATTTCAAATATTTTAATTAAATTGAAAAAAAAAAACAACTTAATTTAATGAATACTCTACAGAAGAATACCAAAACACTTAACTAGAATATATTTTTTTCATAAAATCTAGTATAAAATATAGAATAGACCATAAACTAGACTAAAGACTACCCTATAGACTAGACACTAGATTAGAATATGAAATAGACTATAGACTTCTACCTAGACTAGATAATAGAATAGGCTAGACTTTATGTTACACTACAGGCTAGAATATAGACTAGCCTACAGCCTAGACTATAGACTACACTATAGGCTAGACTACACCATAGGCTCGACCTATGGTCTATAGGCTGGACGATAGATAATACTATAGACTGGAATATAAAGCAGACTTTAGACTTAAGTATGGACTAGGCTAGAGACTGGACGAAAGACAAGACTTATAGATTATACAGTAGATTATATTATAGACTAGACAATAGACTAGACTATAGGCTATTTTATAGATTAGACTATAGACTAGGACTATAGACTAGACTATAGACTGGACTATAGACTAGACTATAGACTAGACTATAGACTAGACTATAGACTAGACTATAGACTAGACTATATTATAGACTATAGACTAGACTATAGACTAGACTATAGACTAGACTATAGACTAAACTATAGACTAGACTATAGACTAGATATAGACTAGGACTATAGACTAGACTATAAGACTAGACTATAAACTAGACTATAGACTAGACTATAGACTAGACTATAGACTAGACTATAGACTAGACTACTAGGACTAGACTATAGACTAGACTATAGACTAGACTATAGACTATAGACTAGACTATAGACTAGATAGACTAGACTATAGACTAGACTATAGACTAGACTATAGACTAGACTATAGACTAGACTATAGGACTAGACTATAGGACTAGACTATAGACTAGACTATAGACTAGACTATAGACTAGACTATAGACTAGACTAGACTATAGACTAGACTATAGACTAGACTATAGACTAGACTATAGACTAGACTATAGACTAGACTATAGACTAGACTATAGACTAGACTATAGACTAGACTATAGACTAGACTATAGACTAGACTATAGACTAGACTATAGACTAGACTATAGACTAGACTATAGACTAGACTATAGACTAGACTATAGACTAGACTATAGACTAGACTATAGACTAGACTATAGACTAGACTATAGACTAGACTATAGACTAGACTATAGACTAGACTATAGACTAGACTATAGACTAGACTATAGACTAGACTATAGACTAGACTATAGACTAGACTATAGACTAGACTATAGACTAGACTATAGACTAGACTATAGACTAGACTATAGACTAGACTATAGACTAGTCTATTATCTAGTCTAGTCTATAGAAAAAATCTGATTTTCGTTGTGAATACTATTTAGAGTCCGAACATGTCTTTTTAATGAAGACTAAGTTGTAGAATCTTAGCGAAAACTAGTGAGATTCTGACAATATTTGTTTAATGAAAATTTTTCAAGATTTGACAAGCTTTCGTTAAAAAAAATAGTTAGAATCTGGCAATATTTTCTGAATTTTGTTATATTAGTTGAAATCTGACAAAATCTCAGTACATTTCCTTAGGGATAAAATTGTATTATACAAATGATATAACATACGGTTATGTCATTAGGAATGATCATGTCTAATTTGAAGTGATGAAATGTAAACATTGGCTAAAATGTTGTTTATTCAAGCAACCAAAGGCAATTTAATTAAATAAATATTTAAAATTATATATTTTTCACACTAATAAAACTAATAATTACATTAAATGTATGGCAAGTGCAAAGCTATTTTTTTTTTATTTATCAATGTAAATCTAAAATATTAAAATCAATTTCAAAAATTTTCCAATTGGCTATTTGCGTATTTAACAAATTTTATACCCTGTATTCCAATTTTTCGTTAAATACTTCTGGCCAAAATTTTATTCAATTACATTAAGTAGTCTGCGCAAATTACCCGTCAATATTACTGAAGCAATTTTAAAAATAATTCAGAAAAAAATTTATCAATTTCAAAAATTTATAAACGTAAATTAAAAATGCCATTTATTAATATATTATTTAGATATACATATTTATGAAAAAATATTCATAAATAACAAAAACAATTAACCACAAAAAATGCTTTTCATCTTGTGAAAAATCAAAATAAACATCTTAAATTAAGCAGAAAATTTAATGAAGACATAAAAAACTCACAAAACATCATAAACAAACAAGTTATATGAGACAAATGTTTTTTAAAAAATTCTAGAATATATAGAAATTTATATAGAAATATATATTTTATAACCCTGCGCCAATCGAAACACATAAATTTTTTTATAAAATATTTATTAATGTATTAAATGAAAATAAAAAGCTGTAAAAACACAGCAAAATTATTTTGGAATTGAAAAATATCTTCTTAGCGAAATCCTGTCAGAATTTAATATATTCTAAAAAGAAGAATTGTTAGAATCTGGCATAAGTCCCTAACGAAAGATAATCGGAACCCGACTTTATTTTTTAAACGAAAACCTGTTAAAAACTAAGAATGTAGACTAGACTATAGACTAGACTATAGACTAGACTATAGACTAGACTAGACTAGACTATAGACTAGACTATAGACTAGACTATAGACTAGACTATAGACTAGACTCTAGACTAGACTATAGACTAGACTATAGACTAGACTATAGACTAGGACTATAGACTAGACTATAGACTAGACTATAGACTAGACTATAGACTAGACTATAGACTAGACTATAGACTAGACTATAGACTAGAACTATAGACTAGACTATAGACTAGACTATAGACTAGACTATCGACTAGACTATAGACTAGACTAGTAGACTAGACTATAGACTAGACTACTATCGACTAGACTAAGACTAGACTATAGACTAGACTATAGACTAGACTATAGACTAGACTATCGATAGACTATAGACTAGACTATAGACTAGACTATTAGACTAGACTATAGACTAGACTATAGACTAGACAATAGACTAGACTATAGATAGACTATAGACTAGACTATAGACTAGACTATAGACTAGATATAGACTAGACTATAGACTAGACTATAGACTAGACTATAGACTAGACTATAGACTAGACTATAGACTATACTGTAGTCTAGACTATACATTAGACTATACACTAGACTCTACACAGAATACACTAGACAATACACTAGACATACACTAGACTTACACTAGACTATAGACTATACTATACACTAAGACTATAGACTGGGACTATACAGGCTAATACCTAACATAAGCAGTTGGATGAGCAGAAAGCATGGGGAAAAATATAATCTCACTCAGTTTCTGTCAGGCCACTGAGGTTACAGAGCTATCTACACCGATTGGGCTTGATGATTCTCCTCGATGTCCTGAGTGCCTAGACGAGGATGAAACGGCGGAGCACGTCGTATTTAATTGTCCGCGTTTCCTCAACAAAGACGGAAGTAGTACAATACGTAGGTGAAAACCTTGTAGCTGAAAA